>NW_020954590.1:10096770-10124601 GCF_900497805.2 Vombatus ursinus | reverse complement strand
TCTATCTATCTATCTATCTATCTATCTATCTATCTATCTATCTATCTATCTATCTATCTATATAATTTTTTCCCTCCAACTACCCTAGCACTGACAAAGGTCTCATGAGTTACAAATATCACCTCTTCATGTAGGAATTTAAACAGTTCAACTTTAATAAGTACCTTATGATTTCACTTTCCTGTTTACTCTTCATGCTTCTTTTGAGTCTTGTATTTGCAAGTCAAGTTTTCTATTCAGCTCTGGTTTTTTCATCAAGAATGCTTGAAAGTCCTCTATTTCACAGAATGTCAATTTTTCCCCCTGAAGAATTATACTCAGTTTTGCGCAGTAGGTGATTCATGGCTTTAGTCCTATATCCTTTGACCTCCAGAATGTTATATTCCAAGCTCTTCAGTCCCTTAATGTAGAAACTGCTAAATTTTGTGTTATCCTGATTGTGTTTCCTTAATACATAAATTGTTTCTTTCTGGCTACTTGACCTGGAAACTCTGGATTTTGGCTATAATATTCCTAGGAATTTTCCTTTGGGGGTTCTCTCTGAGGAGGTGATTGGTGGATTCTTTTCATTTCTATTTTACCCTCTTGTTCTAGAATATCAGGGCAGTTTTCCTTAATAATATCTTGAAAGATGATGTGTAGGCTATTTTTTTGATCATGGCTTTCACTAATAATTTTAAAATTATCTCTCCTGGATCTATTTTCCAAGTCAGTTGTTTTTTCTAATGAGATATTTCACATTGTCTTCTATTTTTTCATTCTTTTGGTTTTGTTTTACAATATCTTGATTTCTCATGAAGTCATTAGCTTCCATTTGCTCCATTCTAATTTTTAAGGAAATATTTTCTTCAATGAGCTATTGGACTTCCTTTTCCATCTGACAAGTTCTGTTTTTTAAGGCATTCTTCTCCTCATTGGCTTTTTAGACCTCTTTAACCATTTGGGTAAGTCTATTTTTAAGGTGTTTTAAGGGTGGTCTCCTTTAGGAAGCTGTTGACTTCTTTTTCATGATTTTCTTGCATCACTCTCATTTCTCTTCCCAGTTTTTCCTCTACTTCTCTTGCTCCCCAAAATTCTTTTTGAGCTCTTTCATGGCCTGGGATTCATATTTTTCTTGGAGGCTTTGGATGTAGGAGCTTTGACTTCGTTGTCTTCTTCTGGTGGTATGTTTTGATCTTCTTTGTCATCAAGCAAAGATTCTATGGTCTGACTTTTTTGGGCTGTTAGCTCATTTTCCCAGCCAATTACTTGAGTTTTAAATTCTTTGTTAAAGTAGGGGTCAGCTTCCAGTGTGGCGAATGTACTGTCCCAAGCTTCGGGGGTTTTGTGCAGCTGTTTTCAGAAATACTTTTAGGGACCTGTAAATTTTCAGTTCTTCCAAGGTGGAAAGATCAAGGGTGAGGTGTTTACTTCTTTTCTGGCCTGTGCTCTGGTCTATGAGTGACCACAAGCACTCTTTTCTGCCTTGGAACTGTGAGAAGGATTCCATCTCCACTGCCACCACAAGCTCCATTACGCCAGCACTCCTCCTCACCGCAGGACAGCCACCCAGAACTGAGAACCACATCCATGCATGGGCAAAGCAAGAACATCCTGTTTCAGCACCAGCAAAGGGATCCCTGACATCCTTCTTTGATCAGCCACTTGATTCACCCTCTGTCTGTAGGCTGAGAGGTCTGGAAGCAGCCACCACCCTGAGGTTGCACTGAAACAGGCTGGGACCAAGCTCCTCTCTCACCATGGTCAGACAGACTTTTCCTTCTGACCTTCTAAGTTGTCTTTGGTATTTGTGGGTTGAGAAATCTGGAAACCACCACAGCTCCACTTGATTCAATCCCCTGAAGCCTGCTACAGGTTTACTGAGACCTGATTTTTGCCTGCGTGACCCACACTGAACTATACTCCTCTCCCAGCCTGGTCCAATAGACCTTCCAATCAACCATCTGGGTTGTCTTGGGCTGAAAATTTGTTTTATTCTGTGTTTTTGTGGTTCTGCTGCTCTAGAATTTGTTTAGAGCCATTTTTTACAGATATTTGGAGGGGTTTAGGGGAGAGCAAGTCACTGCTTTTATTCTGCCATATTGGCTCCACCCCCTCATACCTTTTTTTTTAAAGCACCCTTTTGTGGTCATTACCATTCATAGCAATCCTTAATCCTTTCTTAACCCTATCTTTACAGGAATATGCCAATGTTCTGTATTCACCCCTAGTTATTGGTTTGGATTTTTAGATAGGATTATCTCTACAGTGGAGAATGTCAATTCATTAAGCTTCCCCAGCTTTATGAAAATGAACTTTAGGATTTTAAATTTACTTTTTTTTCCTGATTCTGTTATTTTGTAGAATATTTTCATGACAGAACTTAGCCCTAAAAGAAAGACCATTCTGTGAAGGAAGTCAGCACTAGTTCTTCTGAAATATATATAGATACCTAGATTTAAATTTAGATCTGAATGTCTGTATCTATATCTATCTATATCAGAAGAACTACTATATATATATATATACACATACATATACATATATGTATATATATATACACACACATATGTATACACACACATATGTATACACACACATACAATCTGGCTTCAAACACTCACTGTGTGACCCTGGGTAAGCCAGTCTCTGTTTGCCTAAATCTATTGGAGAAAGAAATGGGAAACCATTTTAGTATCTTTGGCAAGAAAACCAAATGGACACTATGGTCCATGGGTCATGAAGAGTCAGAAACAACTGAACAACAAATATTATAAAAATTAATGGAAAATTTTATAGAAAATTTGCAGAGAGTTAACAAGTCTCCTGAGAGAAGTAGTGGGAGGGAATGTCCAGCAGTTATTTATTACAATAACCAATACTGGTTTGTAAACTTTAATGTGCTATAGAAATCTGAATTGTTATTATGAATAATTATTATTTCTGATTCTTATGCCAGATATATCTCCCTTTCAATTCAGTTTTTTTTCTGTTCTGTATCTTCAATGCTTAGTGAAGTGCTTTGCTCATAGTAAATATCTAACAAATGCCCTTGATCTCAAGGAGCTTGCATTTCAATAAGGAGGATATGACACATATAGAAATAAATGTGATAAATGGTAGATTGTGATTGGGTAAAGTAAGGATCTAGATTTGTGCACCAAGAAAATTTAAAGAAGAAGAGATTATTTTAATCTAGAAAGAATCAGTACATGATTTGTAAAGGAAGGGCTGTTCTGGGAAGAATTTGAAGGGAGGAAAACATTTCAATAAGCAGAGTTCTGACTTTTGTCTTGCCACTGGACTTTGATGACTGTAGAAGAGAGAGTGAAGAGACTGTGCAACTCCACCTCACATAAATCCAATTCAACCATGAGTCAAGACATCACCTCATGATACCATTGGTTCTCTTCTAAAATGAAAGACAAAAATAACAACAATTAATAAACAATCCCTAATTTCCAGTTCTTTAGCACTAGAAAATGAGCTATTATAAATATTTTTGTACATATGAGTCCTTTTACTTTTTTTTTTTATCTCTTTGGAATATGGTTCTATTAGCAGTATTACTGGGTCACAGGGTTTGAACAGTTTAATGCCTTTGGAGGCACAGTTCCAAATTGTTCTTGTTTTCCCTAATGTTCTTGTTTTCCCTAAGTCTCTTTTTCCATTTTTTGGTCATCTATGATAAACTTATGGATGGAATTAGAATCTCAGAATTGATTTAATGTTCATTTCTCTAATTGTTAGTAATTTTTAAAAAATTTTATATGATTGTTGATTCCTTGGATTTTCTCCTTTGAAAAGTAGCTGTTTATATCCTTTTACAATTTATAACTTGGGTAGTGATTTTTTTTGGATGATGCATTTATCAGAGAAATTTGTTGCAAATATTTTTTTTCCAATTTGACTGTTTTATCATTTTATCTGGACTAGTTTCATTTTTGCAAAACCTATTAAATTTTATGTCATCAAAATTTTCCATTTTATTTTCTTGATCTGTTATTTAGTAATGAACTCTTGTCCTATCCATAATCATAAAAGGTATCATCTTCCTTTCCCCTCAAATTTGTTTATGATGTAAACTTGTTAAAGTTCTTTATTAATTTGGAGTTTATCTTGGTATATGATGTGAGATGCTGGTCCATACCTGATTTATATCAGACTGCTTTATAATTTTCCCTGCAATTTTTGTTATTCACTTTTTACCCAGTAAGTAGGCTCATTGGAAATATCTGAAACCATACTATTTATACATTTGCTTCTTTATGTTTTATACTCATTCTGTTCAACTGATTGATCTATTTATTTTCCATCAGGAATCAAATACTTTTGATAATTACTGCTTCCTGGTATAATGGTAGATGTTGATTGAGTAAATCAATCAAATCACCCAACTCCTTATTAAAATAAGTAGTTAGTTACATTCAGATTGTTCACAATGTGTGAATAAGGCTGAGAAACTTCACTAGTTCCAAAAGAGAATCTATTTGGATCGGCTGCTTGGATCACACCTTCTGGAGCCTGTATAAAATCATGTAGCTCTTGGGAATCCAGGGATTTAAGTTCTTGCAGTGGAAAGGAAAAAGTGTTTCAATTACCTCCTCCCCAACAAGGAATTAATTGCGGAGGGAGGACTGCAGTCTCAGGTCTCAGACCTAAGGTTTGATCTCTATCTCCTTTCTCTCTATCCCTCACTTAGCCAAAGGAGACTCTCAATATTTGAAGGGTTGAGAGGATTTGGCATATTTCTCAGCTTTGTAGCAGGGTCTCCAGAAGGGAATATGGTCACTTCAGAAGCTAAGGAAAGAGTGAATGAAATCAGCAAAACTGGTTTAAGGCTCTAAAAGAGCTCAGAAGAAAAGTTACACCATACCTGAGGGGAAACTTTTTTGATGATTCCAGCAAAAAGGATTTCTAAGAATTGTGAGCTGTCACTTTTCTCTTGGTTTCTATATATACACTTGTGGGACTGTATATTCCAACCTTTAGGGGAATGCTTGTATATTGTATGTTGTGTATTGTACTTTACAATCCTGGTAAACATTTCTTTCTAAAAATTGTCTGTCTAATTGGTATCCATCAATAATCATGGCAGAAAGCACACTGGTAGGAGCTTATTCCCTATACCACTAGAAAGATAACTGCAGCCCCTCAGACCTGGTCTCAGAACCCTGAGGGAATGTAGAAGCCACCTTCCACAGACCTAAAATGTTAATGTGATTAGGGGTTGGGATACGGAACCTCATAACTTACATTTGTTATAGTAGTATAATTTAAGATCTGGTAAGACCTAGTAAGATCTATTTTTCCCTTTTTTTCATCATTTTTAAAAATATTTTTTGACTTTTTGTTCTTCCGAATAAATTTCATCACTATTATTTCTACATCTATAAAGTAATCCTTTGGTAGTTTGGTATGACACTGATAAGTAAATTAATTTATATAGTATTGTTATCCTTAATATTTATATAACTCTATCTCTATGCATATATAGTTGTATTCATATAGTTTCTGTTTGTCTTGGTAGATAGACTCCAGTTTATATTTTATAAATTCTATTTTTGAAAAGATTTTCTATCTCTTTGTTTTGGATGTTATTGATTATGTACAGAAATATAAATGGTTTATGTGATTTATTTTATAGACTATAGCTTTCCTACAATAATTATTTCAATTAATATTTCAGTTGACTAGTGTTCTGTAGATAGACCATCACATAATCTGCAAAAGTGATAATTTTATTTCCTCTATGTGTATACTTATAATCTTGATTTTTTTATCTTGTTGTTATAGCTTGCTTTATGAACTCTGTGCTTAATAGTGATGATAATAACCATCCTTTCTTTATCTCATTTTTTAAAAAGATCTCTAGCCTTTTTTCAATATATATAATGTTGACTTTTGAATTTAGGTAAATACTATTTACAACAGCATAGAAAGGTTCATTTATTCCTATGCTTTCTAATATTTTTAATTGTAATGGGCATTGAGTTTAAATAATTTTTAATCTGTTGAAAAAGTAATTTGTTTTTATTATTTTTCTTATGAATATGTTCTATTATTATCATTATTGTTATTATTGTTATGTTTTGTAACTTTTTTATATGGACCAACCTTACATTGCTGTTTTAAGTTCAACCTTGTCATATATTTTTTTTAGTTGGGCAATGGGGATTAAGTGACTTGCCCAGGGTCACACAGCTAGTAAGTATTATGTGTCTGAGGCCAGATTTGAACTCAGGTCCTTCTGAATCCAGGGCCAGAGCTCTATCCACTGTGCCATCTAGCTGTCCTCCGCTTTGTCATATTTTAATACATTGTTGTGGACTTTTTAACTGATATTTTATTTTATCAATGTTCATTAAGGATATTAGTCTATACTTTTCTTTCTCTGCTTGGTCTTTCCATGATTTAAGTATCAACTATGAAACATAATATTTGTGTCTTTGAAAGAGGTTGAAAGAATATCTCCTTTTCCTTCTTTTGCAAGTAATTTATGTAATATTGGAATTAATTGTTCTTTGAATGTTTGATAGAATTCACTGGTAAATTCATCTTGCCAATTTTTTTCTTGAGAGAAGTTCACTTATGGCTTGTCCAATTCTTTTCCTGTTGTTGGATAATTTAAACAATTTGTTTCTTTTGTAGTTAATCTGAGTATCTTCTATATTAAAATATTCATCCATTTAATTTATCAGTTTTGCTTACCTAATTCTTCTTCAGTTATTGTGAATTCTTCTTTATTCATTTTTGATAATAACATTTTGGTTTTTCTCACTGTCTTTTTAATCATAATAGTTAACTATTTATCTATTTTACTAGTTCCCCTCAAATAACCTAGTTCTTAGTTTTATTTGTCATTTCATTTTTTTCTTTCAAATTTTTAAAATCATTTTTTTCATTTTTTGAATTTTTACTTTGATGTTGAGTGGAGTTTTCTGATTTGTTGCTTTTCTAGTTTTTTAATTGCACACCAAATTCATTAATCTGTTCATTCTCTCTTTTGTTGGTGAAAGCATTTAGCGATACACAGTTTGCTCTGATTACTAGTTTAGCTTCAACCTATAAGTTTTGGTGTATGTTGTCTCAGATATTTCCAATTGTTTCTAAGATTTGTTCTTTGACCCAAAAATTCTTTAGGATTAAATTATTTAGTCTTCAATTAATTTTAATCCTGTCTTTAAATACTTTTTTATTGAATATGATTTTATTTTGCTGTGCTCAGTAAAGACTATGTTTAAATTTTTGCTTTTCTGAATTTGTAAGGCTTTTATACCCTCATATATTGTCATAAAAAAGATGTCATACAGAACTAATAAAGATGTAAACTTCTTTTTGTTCCCATCTAGAAATTGTCAGAGAACTATCATATCTAGCTTGTCTAACATTCTATTCATGTGTTTTAATTATTTCTTGTTTATTTTTTTGTCCAATGTGTCTATATATATAAAAGGGACACACTAAATTCCCCAAATATTCTGATTTTACTCCCTATTTTTCCTTGTAAGATGGTTAGTTTTTCCTCTAAGTATTTAGAAGTTAGGCACTTAATATATTAATTATTGGTATTAATTTGTCACCAAAGGTGCCTTTAAGCATAACATAGTTTCTCAGCCTATTAGTCTTTCTATTTTTACTGTTTTTTTTTCTGATTCCAAAGTTGCTACACCTGCTTTTTCCCTTTAAGATGACAACTTGTATCTCTTTTTTCATTTTTTTCAGGTTCTTTCATAGTCCCTGTTGCCAGGATATACTTTTCTCAGGGGATCTAATTGGAGTTGTTCTGGAATTACTTTCTTTCAGATTTATTTCTTGGGCTTCTCTCATTTCATAGTATTTATTCATTGTGTTTTGCATTTTGTTCTGTTTATTCGTATCTCTACTCTCAGTTTCTTGATTTTGATTTTTGAGCTTGGGAACTGCCTCCCATTCTCTTGGATGTTGTGGGGCCATGTAGGCACTATTTGTTCCTACAGCACTCTCCAGAGACTTATCTCAGTGCTTGGCACATAGTAGGTTCTTCAAAAATGTCGATTGATTGATTCTGTAGGAATTGTTGCATTTTGGGCCAGCTCCTGGTGACCTGACTTGGTTTTGGCTGTGGCTCCTTCTTTCACTCCTTCTTTTTTGGACAGTTCTAAACTTAGAATTTGTTTTGTCTGTTATTGTGAGCCTGAGAAGCCCAATATTATTGATTTTGTTGGAAGTAGGCTTCCTTTAAGATCCCACATGCGTTGTTTTTCATTTGCTTTCTTGACTGTTTTCTCATCCTGTGTCCTTAGAGTGAGCTGTCTGATCTCTGGACTGCCTCCACACTGATCTCACCAATTAGAACTTCATTTTGGTTATCAAGACAATCAACAAATCAACAAGTATTCATTAAACACCTGCTTTGTGCCACTAATTGTGCTAGCCATTAAAGATACAAACAGAATAAAGTCTTTGCCCTCAAGAAGTTTATATTCTATCAGGAGAGTTAACAAAAGAAATATGCAAAAGAAATATAAAATATGCAGAAGAAATGTAAACATAACATGCAAACTTCTTGGGAGGTTGCAGAGCTAGCTCTTTACATCATAATATGCATAATTTAATTAAATATTTCCTCTGGAATTCTATGGCCCAGAATTAAAGCTCTGGGTTTAAATGAACCAGGCTTAATCTTGGAGGCTCCTCAATATTTTATTCTTTGTTTATCTACTCTTTCCCAATTGGGTTGTTGCTTGGAATATCAGACTTTGACTTCTCTCTAGGATGGGCTTCACAAAAGACCCTCTATTCCCATGCAAGGACTCAGGCTAATCAGTTATCAAATATTATTTATATAGGATTGACACCTTAACTCCTAAACAGTCAAGAGAATCCTGTTGTGGTGGGCACTACCTTCCCTTGGGACCAATTTTGTCCTTTAGACTTAGAATCTACCCTGGTTTAAAGCCATTCCCCAATAAGAAAAAAGAGAATGGGTTTGCTACAGAGTCAAGCAACCTGCCCATCCATTGAGTTTTATCTTCCCCAGTGACCTATACATTCCTGTGGTGAAAGTCATACATTCAAGAGTTAACAAAATGCTTTTTTCATATTAAGAACAACCTTATTCTAGGGTTTAGGCCTACGAAAGTGAAAAAAGAACTCAGGGTTGGTAGAGTATCCAGTAACCCTTCCCTATAGAAATATAAACTCTAGAGATGAGTGAAACTATATATCTTGTCCTCCAAAATCATTATCCTCTTTGGGGTTAGCATCCCTTCCCCAAATGGGAAAAAGAAATCTAGCTACCCATTTCTCCAGAAAAATGCCTGGCACATAGTAAGTGCTTAATAAATGTTTATTGAATGACTTATTAAATGAAAAGACATTAACACATCTTAAGTCTTGCAACACCTTATACTTTGTATGGGGAGACATCCATACCATAACAGAGTCCTAATCAATGGGACAATTAAGGATCCAGGTCAATATCTGGGCACACATACTGAATTCCTAGCTGAGACCAATTACCCCAATGTAATAAGGAATTTTTATTGTGGAAAGAAAAAGAGGGAACTAATTTTGGAAATGAAGAGGCACAGAGTTGTGAGGATGCCCAAAACAAGGGTCACATTTTTTTTCAAGTTTTCCAGATTACCTTGGAAACCTCACCCTTAGATGAATTTCAGAGAGATCCCTTACCACACTGGGTCCATTCACTGGAAAAAATAAAACTCAAAGTTAAAGGGGAATTCTGTGGTTCTACTCATTACATTTCCCTACTTGTGTATTCTGTACTGGTATGGTATGTGAGGAGAAAGTGGGAAAGAAAAGATTAAGACAATTAATTTAGAACAAGGAAGTTTAAGACAAGCTAGATGACACTGGTCAAACAACTTTTGAATACTGATTTTTAAGAACTTTGTTGATATCTTTTCTTATATTACATTCATTTTCTGACATAGCCTTCTCCCTTCCCTACCTGTGGAACAAATAATGAATGAAAATGGGGGAAAAAGATCAATTCAGCAAACTTAACCAATATATCAACCAAAATTGGCAGCTTGCATGGTATTTCACTGTAGGTGGTATTCCCCCAGCTCTACAAAAAGGGGATAGAGTATTTTCATAGATCTTTTCTAGGTCAAACTTGGTCACTATAAGAACACATCATTTGTTTTAATTTGTTCTCTTTCCATTTGAATCTTTGCAATCAATGGCGCATTTTCACTTCTTGTACTCCTTGTGGAATTTGGAAACCTCTCTTATACATTTTTGATTTAGACAAGTGTGACTGGGATTAAAAGAGATGTAAAATACAGAGAGATGGTGGAATGCCCAGGGTTGGGGTGTGTGTGACATTTTGATGGTAGTGATTTGGAATATTGGAAAAGACTAGGCCTGTGGTGTCAAACTCAAACAGAAAGGGAGACCACTAAATCATACGTGAGGATCCCTATGATCTATATATTGACTTAGAAATCATTTATAATCATTATCTATCTTCTATTATATTTTTACTTATTATGCTAAATATTTCCTAATTATATTTTAATCTGGTTGGGTGTGCTGTGGGCCACATGTGGCTCTCTGCTCTGGACAGGGGTAGTAAGACCTTCAAGATCAGGACTGGTCAGGTCTTTGAATTGTGGCATGAAGAACTGCTGGACAGCTCTGACCTTGGTACAAATCAGGTACCTCTGGCCTCCAGCAGAAGGTCCATATAACATTTTCCTTATGAATTATTTCTGGCTGAAGCCTAGTAGTCTACTAGCATTTGTAGCTCATCTCAAAACAAAGGAGTATGTATATTTTTGAGAGGAGTGTTGTATATTAGGGTAGGCAAAAAATGGGCAAACTTAATGAGAGCTTACCCAAATACTATCTTTTACAACAGATGGGGATTGATATGTGTGTAGAACAAAACCAAAAGTTGTTTGAGCCTATCAGCCAGCAGCTTCTCCTTAGTGCAAATGAGAATATTAGTGTGTGTGTGTGTGTGTGTGTGTGAAAACACTGTAAACAAACAGTTATATACACCCAGACTATAGCCTGACAGTTGGAGGACCCGAACATGACCTTTGTTATCTTTCTAATTTTGTTGATTTACAAGCATCCATTTTATCGATTTGAAAGATCAATGTTATCTTCTTCATGCCCATAAACCACTTACTGCAGGCCTTGGCATGGAAGAACTGAGAGAATAGAATAGACATGAGCCTATTTTTATAAGCTTAAGTCCCAATCAGGATATTGGAAATTTGGCTGAAAAAGAATCTATTTTATGAATCAATGAAATAACTTTCCATTTGGTTCTGTTTATAGAGTTTTTTTTAACTTTGTTGCAGATATAGGGACTAGCATATTTGTTGATAAGGAGGTAATGTGGTATGGTGTAATGCATAGAGTTTTATGGAAAAAGCTTATTTTGAATTTTTGTGATGTTGAGAAAATAGGTTAACTTCCCTGTGATGCAGTGTGTGTCCATAAAGATTTGATTGAATTTAGTAAAAATCATAGATTGAACTCAGTTGTTGAAAGTTATAGGAGGGGGAGTTGGCAAGCTATATGCCATTTAATAACTTACTTGATTACAAAATCTAAGAGCTGGGGGCAGAGCAGCAACTGGGTAACAAATGCTTTGCTCTAAGGTGCTGAAATTGCAGCGAATGGTGATAACACTCGGGCTCCTTCTGCAGTGTAGAAATGACTGATCTTAACACCCCATTAGCAAGAACGATCCCTTAAAATTGGAAACTACTCAGGATCTACTTCCAACCATCAAACTCCTCTCCCACTTCACCTCAGATGAGTTCCTCTAGGGCCTACCACACCCTACTTACTACCCTAATTTCCCTACAATCAAGAAGGCCTCCCCAGCCACCTCCCACAGAAAAATGGTGTGGGGAAAGGTATTTCTTCATTGCTACCTCCTGCTTCTCAACTGAATTGCCTCAGACCTTTAAATTGATTCTTATGGCTCCATAGAGACAAACTCACACTTTGATACTTTCAGGAGACCTGAGAGGACACCCAATCCAATCCATATCTGAACAAATCCCCATACCTGACAAATGGTCATTTAGCCTTTGCTCAAAGACTTCCATTGAGGGGAAACCAACAACCAAATAAAATAAAGTGTGTAAATTAATAGAGAAAATAGGTTCCAAGACATCCTATTGCATTTTGTGATATGTCTCATTGTTAGGAGATGTTTCCTTATGTTAAGCCTAAACTGCCTCTCTCCAACTTCTACCTTCCCCTCCTGGTTCTGTCCTGTATGACAAGCAGAAGATGTCTAGTTCTTCCTTCTTTTACAGAATTGCAATTTAAAGGCTTGAAGACAACTATCATATCCCTCCTAAGAATTCTCCAGGTTCTTTACTTGAATTTTTTAAGCAAAGTCTTGTCATTAGGTCTTTTATAATACTAGTTACCTTCCTTTGGACTATCTTTCCTATTAGATTCACTTATTAAGTATATTTTGTGTAGATATAACTTCAAGGGAAGATTATATCATACGTTAACAATTGGAATGCATAACATTATAACTCTTCCTCTTCCTCCTCCTCCCTTTCCTCTTCTTCTTCTTCTTCTTCATTATCTTCTTCTTCTTCTTTGTCGTATTTCTTCTCCTCCTCCTCCTCTTCCTCCTCCTTCTCTCCTCTCCTTCTCTTTCTATTCCTCCTTCTCCTCTTTCTTCTCCATCTTCTTCTTCTTCCTCCTCCTCCTTAGAACTGTCAGTGTTAACATGTACACTTAAGGACACTAAATATGGACTGCCTTAAACATTCAGTTGTATATTGAGAATCCATGAGAGGAGATTTTATATGGAGGAATATCTCTACTCTGGAGAGAAAGAGGAGAATCCATGAGAGGAGATTTTATATGGAGGAATATCTCTACTCTGGAGGGAAAGAGGAGGTAGCAATGGAGAAACACCTTTCCCCACACCATTTTTCTGTGGGAGGTGGCTGGGGAGGCCTTCTTGATTGTAGGGAAATTAGGGTAGTAAGTAGGGTGTGGTAGGCCCTAGAGGAGCTCATCTGAGGTGAAGTGGGAGAGGAGTTTGATGGTTGGAAGCAGATCCTGAATAGTTCAGTTCTGTTGGGTGGCAAAGTGATGACCAGAGCTTGAAGCTGTGACAGGCTGAATGATGCTTATTGATAAAATGAGAGAAGAGAGAAAGATGACAGAGTGGTCTGAAGAGCTCTTGTGGTTATTTAAAGAGATAGAAGAAAGATAGATATTAGAACATTAGAGGATCCCAGATAGCAGATCTTAAGTTAAGGAGCAGGACAAAAGCCTAGAATAGTGTAGAAGGGAAAAAAATGACAAAAAGTACAGAATATCTAGGATGTTTTTATGGGTAGAGTATGGTCTATACATCGAGTAAAAGAGAAGAAATAGAAGCTAGAATTTCTAGCACTTGACTGACTGATTCAGATAAAAGTTGTGCTTTAGTGCAGAGGTAGAATAAAGTCAATGTGATTTTGACCCAAAGTCAAAAGGATCCAAACATGAATATATAGAATTCCTTTGGATACATCAAAGTAGAGTAGACTTTCCATAAAGATTGTAACTCCAAAATCCAGGGAATAAGAGAGGCATCTTTATACCCAACAAAGTGGGACAACAGGCATTAACTGGCATCACTTATTTAATATATTAATCCAATGAAGATTTACTTACTTATGCCAGACCTCAAATCTATATATTTGTTGTCCTCAAATTCTTCACATTATACTAAAATTTAGTGGTTCAACTTAATCATCTCTGGGGGTGGATTGCAATTGACTGACTGGGGGAAATCAGTATTAATAAGAAAACCAAAGAGAATCAGAAGAGGGAAAAGCTAAGAACCAAGGTTCATTGTTTTATGGGAGAAAGCTTGTCCTTTGAGTAATGATAGCAAAGATCAAAACCAAAATATACCATGGACAGAGCAGGGTAGTCTTCCCTATTCCTTCCTACACAAAGCTGTGTACTCTAATTTATTCAGTTATGCAGGAGCAGGAAATATGTTTTGCATTACTGAGGAATCTTTACTTAGTATTAAAAGAGAGGGTTATCAATCAACTAATTGCTTAAGTCTTATTTCTGTGAAAGGATTGTGCCTATACTGTTGGGTGTCCTCATTTTGGGCACATGAATGCATAAATACAGCTATCAGACAATAGGATAAGACTTTTAGATGTCTTCTTGTAACTAAACTTTTGTACTGATAATAGAGAGGTTCTTCTTCACTGGAGTCCTTCAAGTAAAGTCAGAATAATCATTTGGTATTGGTAGGAATGAGTGGTCCTGTGTCCCTTCTAATTTTAAAATTTTGTGCTTCTGTGACATCTACAAAACATTGCAAGTTTTGCAAAGCAACTCTGAAGTAAGTATGATAGTTACTTTTATCCTCATTTTATAGATAAGGAAACTGAGGCAAGGGGAGGGGGAGTGACTTTCCAAGGTTAGACAAGTAAGTTTCGGAGATGTGGATCCAACCTATGCTTCTTGCTCTGAGCCCAAAACTCTATTCTTTTTGCTATTCTGCCTTAACTGATAGTTGAAGACAATTCTTGCTATACCTTGACCTTGTATGAAGGTCACATTGTATGTGAATGTGATGAGATATGCATATATGTGGGGAGTTCTAAGAAACAGGAAGACTGGAAAGGTATATTTAATATTAGAGTTAATAGGAAACCCTGGAATTTACTTAGTAGAGGAGATGTATTGCTAGACTAGATTTGCTTTAGGAACATTATTTTTGCATCTGAACTGAATATGGACTGGAGTGGGGAGATGTGATGCAGGGATAGCAACTAGCAACCTATTTCAATAGTCAAGTGGTGAAATGATGAGGGCCTCTATCAGGTTGGTGGTGGTATGAGTGGAGAGGTGGGAATATATATGAGACATGTGGTTAAGTTAGAAACAAGACTTGGCAACAGATTTGATATATGGGGAGAGTGTGAATGAAGAATCAAAGATGACACTGAGGTTGGGCTAGGTGTTTTGGGGAATACATAGTAGGACATGATACCTGCTTTCAAGGATCATATAATTTTCTGGCCAGACACTACTAATTTCTTTATCATCTCATCTCTTATTAGTCATTTCCCTGGTAATTAATGCTGCTATTAGAGAATGCGAATAGAAGAGGAAATAAATCATCAGTCAGTTTATTTTACAACTTCTCATTATCATTGGTGAAAAAGCTGGAAAATGGAATTTTAGGGACTTAGTTTGGAATCAGTCAACAAACATTAATTGACTGCCTAAAATGTATAAAACACTGTGCTGGAGAGGCTATGCATGGTGTGAAGAATAATGGTCCAAGAGTCAAGAAAAATAGCTTCTTCTAGTTCTGGCTCCTATCCTAAGCAGGTCTATAAGCTAGACTAAGTCACTTTATTCTCCAAGCATCATTTTCTTTTTCTTTAAAACAGGGGTATTGGTCTAAATTATTCCTGATGTAACATTTTATAATTCCAGGATTCAAGGTGCTAGGGTAGATAATGCTAGGGTAGATAATTAGCTAAGATTTTGACATTGAGGCTTGTAGTTCATTTGGGAAGGTTGAACATATATGTATGAACTGTAAATTGACAATATAAGATATGTATCAGGGCAGCTAGGTGGTGCAGTGCATAGAGCACCGGCCCTGAAGTCAGGAGGACCTGAGTTCAAATCCGGCCTCAGACCAACACTTGACACTTACTAGCTGTGTGACCTTGGGCAAGTCACTTAACCCCAATTGCCTTAAAAAAAAAACTAAAATAAAAAAAAAATAAGATGTATCATAAGCCTCAAATGACTGTTAGTAATAAGTGCTACAAAAATTCCAAAGAGTGAGAACTTAAAGCTTTGGTGGACAGGGATGGTATTTCAGAAAAGACAGAACTTGAAGAGGGCTTTGGAAAATAGATAGAGTTTCAACAGATAGAATAGACCTCTCTGTTGAAGAAGGAAGAATAACTTAAGCAAAAGTATGAGACTTTAAATGTTTGAGCCATTTTCCAACACACACTTGTGTGGGACACACAACACTTATTCATATTTTGTATGGTTTTGAATACCAGCATAACAGGTAGAGCTTTATTATCTAGAAAACCATTAAAAGTTTTTGATCAAAAGCATGACATGATAAAAGTCACCTTTTGGGAAGATTAATCTGGCAGACATGTAGGATGGATCTCTCTAACTCCTGCTTAAGGGTTTTTAAGATTAGGAATTGATACCAACTTGTCTGGCCTGAAAATTTATATACATGCACTAGATAATGTCTGTTCATCATTCTTAAAGCATTGGTAAGTATCAAGTTGAGGATATTTTTAGGCTAGTAAATATTTTTGTTGATAGATTTATTGAACATCTCTGTAAGATTGATTTAGTTAGATCTTTCTTGGAGGCAGTAGGCTAGATCAAAGAATTACCACTTCACCCTTTCTTGTGTAATCCCTTGTGTAAAACTATTTTTGATAGTTACACTATAGTCCACTAGTATTAAGGATGGAGCCAGACCTCTTTAGTTTGGAAACTCCCTTTAGGAGAATGTCTATAGTACCACTTTGTAGTGTTTGCTGTCATTGAGAAATAAGGATGCTTAATAATTAGTTATAATAAAAATAAGAAAAATAACTATCATACATGTATAATTTTAAACTTTGAAAAGGCCTTCATTATCTCATCTGCTAGGCTACCATTTTATCTTGTCATTTTGTTGAGGTATCAAGTTCATGGTATCATGATTCTATGAACCTGAGATTTACAAAGAAACTCAAATGAAAAGAGAAGAAAATAAAATCAAATATGCCCCCCCCCCAAAAGAAGTTAAAAAGGAACATGTGATTTAAAAAAAAATCCTAAAACTGTGAACTTTTTCATGACCTCTTCTTCCAGGATGTCATTTTACATGAAACATGATATTATACAGCCTTCTACAGTTCTGGCTATTTCTTTTCCCCTATTCCCAATTCATTGAGAGAGGAGAGGCTGGCATATTTCTGCTAGCCAATGCCACTTCTACACAATTACTTCCCCAGCATCCTTCAGTAGTGTTTCCTTTTTTTTTTTCAAATCTACAGCGCTAGAATTAGCATCCTTGACATGTCTGTGTTGATATATTATCTACCAGCCTCAATGACACACTGAATTTCTCAATGACTTCATCACTAATATTCTCTCTTTATGCCATCTTTAATGATATTAGCAATTATGCTGATGAAGCATATTACACTTTGACTACTTGTTACCCACCATTCTCATCTTCAATGAGTTCTTTCTCCCCTCCACTTCAACCAAACACATATATCTTCCATATTGAACCTTGTCATCACTCAGAACCTTGTCATACCCTCTCTATGTATATACCCATGCCCTCAAGGAGGACTTTTTTCTAGAATGAGATGTCATGATTTGTTTTTTTTTTAACTTTAGGATAGTCACCACTTACAAATTAATAAAAATTCAATATTAATTTTGGGTTTTGAGAGCTTAGCTTCCTCCCCGATGAGTTAAGGGGTTATAATACACTGAAAATTCTTTCAGGGCAAAGACTGCTTGTTGTTGTTGTTATTGCTGTTGCTGTTGTCATGTTGTTTTATCTTTAGATCCCTGGTTTCTTACACATAGTAGAAGGTTAATAAATGTTTATTGAATTGAACTGGGCAAAACAATCTCTACAGTCTGTCACAGTTCTAAAATGAAGTAATTCTGTGTGTCTCAGATTCTAAGCCCTTGGTAGTATGAAATAAGCAGTATGAGCTCCCCTCTTTCCTGAAAATATAAAGCAGCAGTACATGGATGACACTATTCCATCTTACAAAGAAGAATTTCTTGTTGTAGATGATTGTACTATTAGTTTTTTTAGAGGAAACTCAATGATCTGCTCACTGTACAAGAAGCAGTATTGAGTGTTTTCTAGCAGAGAGATAGCTAGCAGGCTTTAAAATGAGTATTGATGTGTTTATGTGGAGATAAGGCTACATGTTAGGGTTTCTCAAAATTCTATTTTCAATTACTTTGGAACTAGTTTGAAAATTCATGGTCTTCACTCCAAACATCTCTTCATGTGCCAAATATGCTGAGCAGCATACCCTGACATTTCCAATGGGTTAACATAACTGCGCTAAAGTGAGAACTGAATGAGACTGGGGAGGGCTCAGTTTTGTGTTACTGCACTGGCTGTTTGGGATCAAGACTTCAGTCTTTTAGGTAATAAGTCTGAATTTCTGGGGATTATTTCTATTTTCAGAGGCAAATCAGGTACAGTCTTTGCGTTGTTGGTAGAGAGTGTTAAAATGCCATATTACAATGTGTCCAAGCTTAATTGTCAATAGAAGAGAATTATAGGTTTGGCAGGAATTATGAAGAGGCCTTAAGTTCATTTCTCTGCCTTAAACATAGGACCACACCTATGTAAGTGCACTTTCTCAAGATGGAAATTCCATCTACTTGTTTAATTTCTCCTTTGATGCTTACTCTTTTCTCATTGTCATTATTACTTTCGTCATTATTACTTTCATAACTGAGTTGTCTTTAATGCTGGCAGATATAAATCTGTTCAAAAGAAGAGACTAAAATGGAGCAAATATTCTCACAAACCTTTCGTATTTTTAAACATGGGATTCTTCTATGGAAAGGGGTGGGTAAAGAACACTTGGTCTAAGAAATGTGTTCATTCTCAGGAAACATGGTATGGTGTGCAGGGGAGGAAGTTCTGTTTTTGAGTTGGCTGGCCTCACTTTGAATCTCGATTCTTCCCCTTACAACCTGTGTGACCTTGGTCAAATCACTTTTCTCTGGGCCTCAGTTCCTCTTTTATAAAATGATTTGTTGATCTGAATGACCTTTAAGGTCCCTTCTAGCTCTATCTGTGATCCCATGCTTCAAGAAGCATTTATTAAGCATTCACTATTAGGAGGACACTTTTCAGTGCTGAGGACATTAAAAAATGTTCAGACTTGAAATGAGCAATTTTGGTACATGAGGCAAACAGCATTGCACATCCCCTCGTCCATATGTATGGCTGACACCCATGTACTGGTCCTGTGGAAATTCAATCTAATCCAATAAATATTTGTTAAACATTTATGACATGCCAGGCACTGTGCTAAGTGCTATATATACAATTAATAAAAAGAAAGACAGCCCCTGCCTTCAACAAGCTTACAATCTAAAGGTAGAGACAACCCAACACATAAAAGGAGGCAGGAAATCAGGAAGGGGCAATGGCACAGTAAGGGGTCCCTATCATGGGGGCATTTTATTCTATGGAGTAGAAACCAGGCAGGGCTGCAGATGGAAAGTGGAGTAAGCTGAAGTCAGTTTCTGCCTTCTATAAAGGAGGGCATTGGGAGGATTTTAGTGCTCCACCTTCGAACCTTCTAATCAGAGGGGAGAGTAGGCCCAGGGAGGTGGTGTCCAACAAGGCTTGAGTTAGCAGCATGGTGGTAAATTTAGAAGTGATGAGCATTATCCTGGAAGGAGCATCTTGTTCCATGGAGCTGAAATCAAGCAGAGCAGCAGGTACAAAGTGGAGACCCTGGGGCAAGGACCTTTGATAATAAGAGAGGGGACCCAAGAAATTATAGCCACATGATATAGTGGATAGGATGGTGAAATGAGAGTTAGGAAGACCTGAGTTTGACTCTAGTTTCAGACACTTAGCTGTATGACACTGGGCACATCATTTAATCTCTCAGCCTCAGCTCCTTCATCTCTAAAGCTGGGATAATAATAGAATCTATCTCACAAGGTTGTTGTGCAGATCAAATGAGATAACATATGCAAAGTACTTTGAAAACCTTAAAGTCCTATAAGATGTTCATTGTTGTGGTGGTGGTGGTAGTTATCAGGCTGCTGGAGAATCCACTGCCTGTGAAGGTTCTGATAGCTTTGGGCCATGACATCCAAGTGATCACCAATTCTGTGTTCACCTAAGGAAGGAAGACTGTCACCTGGTAGCTTATTAGTTTAAATGATCATTCTTGAAAATTATTTTCTGCACTGATGATAAAGTTAAAGTGTTGTCAAGATGTAAAAGTAGTAAATTTAAAATTTGCATAATATTTAAAATTAGCATTTAAAAATTTACTCTAAATTTCTATGGCCCTGAGCTAAGTCCCAATTATATTGCCCTAGTTATGACTCAGATTACACAAGACTCAGTCCTGGTTCTCATGGAAATTGCAATTTAAATTGTAATTTAATACAATTACAATAAACTTACTATGTCCCAATGAAATATGTTATAACCATCATTTGGAACTGCTTCAAAAGTTGACTTCAATTCAACTCAACAAGCATTTATTAAGCATCTACTATAAGCAGGGCAGTGTAATAGACAAGACCTATTTGAGATACAAAGTTAAAAAATGTTCTAGTCCCTCAGCTCAATGAGTTTAGAGGTCTGCAAGCATATAATCAGCCACAAGATAATGTGAGAAAGGAGAATATTAATAAATATGGGAATGAGAAAATATATCATTCAGAATATGACATGTGAACTAAACATTGCCAGAGGATAGAAATTCTGAGAAGTGGAGATGAGGAGGAAGTGTATTTTAGGTATGGGTTATGATTTATATGAATGCACAGAGGTGGGAGATGGGATGTTGACTTTAGAGAATAGCTAGTGGTACAATTTTACTGGAACATAGAATATGTTAAAATGATTTATAAGATGATTGACACGAAATAATCAATTAACAAACCAATCAACACTTATTAATCACCTACTGTGTGACAGGCACAGTGCTAAGTTCTGGGGATACAAAAAGAACAACTGAAAGCCCTGCCCTCAAGAAGCTTACAATCTAATAGGAGACTCAACATGCAAACAAAAATAGACAAAGCGAGTCATATATAGGATAAACAGAAAGTAATTAATAAAGGAAAGGCACTAGAATTATAAGGGGTTGAGGAAGACTTCTGTTAGAAAGTGGGGTTTTAGCTGGGACTTGAAGGAATCCAGCGATGTCATTAGTTGTAGTGGAGGAGGGAGAGGGGAGAACCAGCCAGGGAAAAAAGCCTAGAGAGAAAAGAAACAAGAGAAAGGGTCTTGGAAGTCAAAGGAGGAGAGAATATCCAGGAAGAGGTGAGGTCAACAATATCAAAAATTACAGAAAAATCAAGGGGAGAATGAAGCCAGAGAAAAGGCCTTTGGTTTAGTGAATGAAGTTTTTGGTGACCTAGGAGAGATGTATTGGTTTGGTAAGAGGCCATTGAGCTACATGCCAATGAGCAGGCACTAGGCTCAGCTTTGGACAAGGTCAATGTGGGTGATCAGTTCTCTTCTACCTCTGATTTTGTTGCTCTGTGAAAAATACTATGCTCCCTTTGAGCATGGAGACAAAGCACTCCATACTCATGTGTCCTTGGTTTCTCTTAATTCAGCAGTCTATGAAAGATGCATATTCACCACAGTTATTTGGTTGGTGTTAATTAAGATAATGAATGACTTGTATTGGTTCCCCCATGCATGCTTTCAGTTCTTCCCAGAGGTATGTCTTCTCAAAGCCTAGGTTGCCCACAATGACACAAAGCACAGGTGTCTGTGAGTAAACAAAATCCACATAATGGCTTTGTCTTTGTGCCTTTATGCCTTAGGCCAGGGTTTCTTAGTGTTTGTGTGTGTGTGTGTGTGTGTGTGTGTGTATGTGTGTATGTGTGTGATGGACCTGTCTGACAGTCTGGAGAAACCTTTAGACCCCTATTAGAACAATGTTTTTAAATGCTTAAAATAAAATTCAAAGGATTACAACAGAAACCAACTATATTGAAATAGAGTTGTCAAGATTAAAAAAAAACACATTTATATATACTTTGAAATCTACTCATAGAGACAAATGAAGAATTCTTGCCTTTCTAGTGGTTCGCTCTCAGGGATATCCCTCTGATTCTTCAGTTCTCAAACTCTATTTTGGACTTCGAAGCACTGGTGAACAGGGACAGGGCCATTCCTTGACTCTACATCTAAATCTATGGGAGAGTCGGGGGGAAGTCTTTGGACAAAAGCTGAGTGAATGAAAAGAGGGACTAGCCAGCTTGTGGTTAGCTTTGTAGAACCTTGCAGATGCTGCTGCTTATATGTACATGAATATAACTCTGCAAGGATTTATGTCAAGACACAATGACACCTTCCTGCTCCTTACAAACTTCGGGAATGCAACTGCCAAGCCAAAATGCCATAATACAACTATTCATATTATGTATATATATATATATATATATATATATACACAAACACACACATACATATGTATATATATATACATATAAAATATATGCACATACAAATATTCATATGGCCACATATATGTATACATCGATACATATATGCACATGTGTGTATATAGGCTATTTAAACATTTGACAAACAAAAATATCACAATGTATATATTTTGTTGTTGTTCAATTGTTTCAGTTCTATCTGACTCTTCATGACCCCATCTTGGGTTTTCTTCCCAAAGATACTGGCAAGGTTTGCCATTTCCTTTTCTGGCTCATTATACACATGAGGACACTGAGGCAAACAGAGTTAAGTGTCTTGCCCAGGGTCACACAGGTAGTGTCTGAGGCCAGATTTGAACTCAGGGAGAGGAGCCATCCTGACTTCAGGCACGACACGCTTTCTATTGCACCACCTAGTTGCCATTTACACACACACACACACTCACAGACTGAAACAGACAGAAAAGATACATACACAGAGAGATGGTCAGACATAGAGAGACAGACACAGAGAAAATAGTAAAATCATGCTCCTTTACTGGAGGCTTTAGATAAAGATAGAAGTTTTTGAGGTAGTATATATATATATATATTTATGTATATGTGTGTGTGTGTGTTTATGTTCTATCTCATCTGAGTCTCATCATCTAAGTCATCAGAGAGAAGTAGAGATGTAACTAATATATATGTGTGTGTGTACATGTATTATACAAATGATCAGGAATCATGTTTGACTTAACAGTTACTCATTTGGGTTATGGTCTGTAAGCTTCCTGTTTTCTCTTCATTCCTCCATAAGACAGTCATTTTCCTATATCCTGGACATAGGAAACGTGATTGCAAGGGACTGAGAAGTGAATGGGTACTGAGAAAGTGGAGGCAGCAGGAAGTGGAGACTCTTTTTAGGACTTTGACAATTAAAGTGAAGGAAAATATAAGCTCCTAATTTAGAAGGATGTGGAGGGTTACATGAGTTTTTTTTTAAACTGCTATCTGAACATGCCAGTTAGAATAGGAGAGAGAATAATGTATAGTGCAAGATTCTTTGTTTGTTTTTTTTAGGCAGTTGGGGTTGAGTGACTTGCCCAGGGTCACACAGCTAGCAAGTATCAAGTGTTTGGTCTGAGGTTGGACTTGAACTCAGGTCTTCCTGACTCCAGGGCCAGTGCTCTATCCACTATGCCACCTACCTGCTCCAATAGTGCAAGATTCTTAAGACAGATATGCAGGCATGATATGAAGAGTACAGGTACATTCTATTAGCTGTGGCAAGGAGAAAGGGCACCTTTTTTCCCCTCAGAGATAGAAGCAAAGGAAAAGAGGATAATATGGTTATAAAGGAATTTTAAGGTGTGGACTAAGGGTAGTGAGGTAGTTCATGATAGATGACTTCAATTTTCTCATTTGATTTGGAGGTGAGGAGAGATTAGGGTAAGAGAGTAGAATAGGAATAGTGAAAGGACCTGAAGAGAAAGGAGGTTTGGAAGAAGTATTGTGGGGATTATTATAGAAAGTCAATTAGAGAAGATTAAAAGGATTGCCATCCAGCATTAAGAGCCCAACTGAGATTAGATATCAATTTACATGGGATCCAGTTGGTAGGTTTTCATGACTTCCTTTAAGCTATATTTAATCAGCATGGAAGTAGCAGCATAGAAGACATATGGTGAGAGTGACCAAATATTGATTATCAGAAGGGGATAAAAGGAGGGAGGACAAGGGGTCAGGGGATTCAGAGAGTGAGAATAGTATATAATTGATTTGGTTAACTATGAGTTCAAGCCTGTAATTGGGAGGGGGAGTAAAGCTAGAAGAGATGTTAAATTGGGAAATAAGAGATAAGGTCACAATGAAAGTAAAGAATAGGTTTAAGAGTAATGACACAGAAGGATATATGGAAGAACAGAACATTTTTATATGAGTGGGAAATTTTAGAGTTCAAGATCATGGAGATATTGCCTTTACAGTTAAGATCCAAATTTTCATGGAGAAAGATTGAGTAAAACTATAGTTCATGGTAGGTTAATGACATGGAAGGCCAGAGTTTTCAAGTCTACATCAAAACATATGCTCTAGTCCCCAAGCAGGAAGACAATGGAAGGGGTGGAAAGGGTAATTAGAGGCTGAGCCCTGGACTGGATTAGAGAGAAGTAGAGTGATCTGCAGTTCAGTGCATCATGGCAATAGGGACTAGATCTATGATTTCATCAATGTATAGAACTCCTGGGTGAAGAAACTCCTTTTCACAATTGAGGTCATAACATTCCCTGCAATTTAGAGTCTTAGAGAGTTCCCTATAGGACCAAGAGAGGAAATGGTTTGTTCACGATCACATAAGGGACCAACATACATGTATATGACTGATGTGGAATATGGACCCAGGTCTTCCTGATTTTGAGACTTTCTTTCCTTACGGGTATGAGGAACCTCAAGGCCACATGTGGCCCTCTAGGTCCTCAAGTGTGGCCCTATTCAGTCAAGGGCTGCAGGTTCCCCATCCCTGCATGCCATTCAGCCTCTCTCAGCACATGGTACCAGTAAGATTTAGACAATTAAAGTAATCCTCAAAGTATCTTAGATTATAGAGGCAAAGTCACTTTTTAATCTAAGCCATACAGAGGCCAATTAGAAGTCTTTTAATCCAGTTCCTTCATTTTATATATGGGTCTCAAATCTGAGATTTTCCCATTGTTATACAGCCAATGAGTACCCGGAGAATTGAATCTAGGTCTTTATGAGTCCAAGTCTAATACTCTCTTCACAAAGACAGAAGAGATAACTGAATGATGACAGTACAGAGAAGGCCTAAAAGTGGCAATGAGGAGCAAGGAACATGTCTGCTCTTCCTCCTGGCTCAGTGTGTTGGGGCACATGGGAAGAGTTAAGTTTCATTGGATAAGTCATCAGGTGACAAGGTTTCTCCCAGAAACAGTCAGGTTTCTCCAGAGAACACACTTATTCCAATAAACATTGAGATTGTGAGACCATGATCCTGTCCACCTCACTCTGTATGGATATTTTTAATCATGCAATAACTGTGCAAATAGTTGGTTTAAAGATATGCAATATGTCAACTGATCTTTTCAGCAGTCATATGCAATATAGCTTTTTGAACAAGAATTTTTATGGATTTTAATATAAGGGTTACCACTGCTCTACTTTATTTTAATTATTGGCTGTTTTATTTATTTTTTGAAGTCAGGAAGGATAATCACTGGTGGGAACAATTCTGAAAAATTGAGTAAATAATAGTAATTATTGTTCTTTCTGGGAAGGCAATCTTGTATTGGCTAAACTGCTGACAACTAGAAATGACATTTTGCCCACATCAGGCCTCAGGCCAACCTTTTATTTTGTACGTTGTCAAAGTCATACTCTTAACTACCATAACTTTATTTATTTATTTTCAATTCATGAGCTAGTACCCTCTTCCATTAAATTGCCTCAGGGCACAAGTACACACTTTAAAACATTCAATTAAACCTCGCACAAAAAAAGTGGCAGCAGTTAAAATGACATTATCAGAAATACCAGATTAAAAATGTTGTGCTATCAGGGAAATCTAATTTAGAAAGAGAGGTCTTGTACTTTTTCTTTTGTGGCCACTGGTATGAGTAAGGTTGGGAGTGGGGAACTGGGTCATGGGAGAATTGAATATATTGGATTAGAGTTGATGTTGTTGTTCATTTGTTTCAGTCACGTCCAACTCTTCATGAACCCATATTGGGTTTTGTTGGCAAAGATATAGTAGTGGTTTGCCATTACCTTCTCCAAGTCATTTTACAGATGAGAAACTGAGTCAAGCAGGGTTAAATGACTTGCTTAAGGTCACAAAGTTAGTTAGTGTCTGAGGCCAGATTTGAATTCAGCTCTTCCTGACTCCAGGCCCAGCACTCTATCCACCACACCACCTAAATATATACTTCAGGACCTGGGAAGTACTTAAACATCCAAATTTCTGACTTCTGGTAAACCCCCCAAATTTATTT
The DNA here is from genome assembly GCF_900497805.2 of Vombatus ursinus. Taxonomy (NCBI): domain Eukaryota; kingdom Metazoa; phylum Chordata; class Mammalia; order Diprotodontia; family Vombatidae; genus Vombatus; species Vombatus ursinus. The sequence goes on along the minus strand of NW_020954590.1, from coordinate 10,098,430 downwards.
GTAGGCAATTTTACAGATAGGATGATCAGGAAGAGACCTTAGAGATTAAATGGCACTTCTTCCTAATTTTCAAAATGGGGACACTGACCCAGAGACATGAAATGACTTGTCAAATCATTGGCAAGACAATCTAGTCCATTTCATTCTGACTCAACAAGCATTTATTAAGCTCCATGTACAAGTCATTTGGTATTGGGTAAACAAGGTCAAAATGAAAAGCAATGTCTGTCCTCAAACAACTTATATTTGAGTATGGGGATGCAATATGCCAATAAAAAACATGATAATTAATGGAGGGCAAGACCACTGTCAACCAGGGGAATTAGCAAATGCTTTTAACAGAAGGTATATTATGAGTCAAGCCTTGAAGAAAGCAGTGAATATTCTAAGAAGTAGAGCTGAAAAGGTAATGTATCCTGGGAATGGAGCACAACCCATACAAAGGCATGGGGATAGGAAATGGAATGCTAAATTTGGGGATCAGTAAAGAGACTAATTTTCCTGGAATGGAGATTATGTGAAAGAAAGATGAGTTAGAGATTGTGAATAGCTTTAGATGTCAACCAGAGGAGTCTACATTTTATCCAAAGGGCAATGGAGACCCATTAAAGGTTCCTGAGCAGAAAGAGCAACCTGATCAGACTTTTGTTTGAGGAAGCTTACTTTGGCAGCTGTGTGATAGCTGCATTATAGAGAAAGGATACTAGAAAATTCAAGTTGAAATAGGAGGCTATTGTTTGGCCCAAGTGAATAATAATGAGGTGAGGCAAGCCTGAACTAGGGTGGGATAGATATGTGATATGGGATGGCAGTCTAATTAAGAAGACATGGGGGGCGGCCAGGTGGCGCAGTGAATAGAGCACTGGCCCTGGGTTCAGAAAGTCTTGAGTTCAAATCTGACAAGTCACTTAACCCCATTGCCTAGCTAAAAAAAAAAAGAAGAAGAAGACATGGGAGCTGATTAGATATGAGGAGTGAGGGAAAATGAAGAGTTAAGAGAGACTTCAAAATTAAGAACATGCATGGCTATGCAGCTTTTTCAAATAATAGGAATTTCTTTACTATAGCTTCACTCAACTCCTTGACATTTTTTCCCAAATGGGTTTGATTTACTTGGAGTTATTTGTGCAAATACTGGTGTACAGTAAACATTAAATGAGCTTCCTGATCATCATTAAGATAAGACTTAGACTCAAAATAATATGTAAAAAGAATCAGTTCAAAAAGTTCTTTGAGACACCTAAGGGATTCTCTAGCAATTTGTCTAATATAGCTGACTGGACTTTGCATCACAAAAGAACCAAAGATAACCCTTGGGGCTATAAATGTAAAAAGAAAAAAAGTAACTAACCATAGGAGTAACTTCCCCTGCAGCTTCAACAGAAATGGTTAAGTTTGTAAGAAAGGTAGACTTAAGGGGGAGGATGATGAATTTTGTTTTAGATGTGTTGAGTTTGAGAAGCTTATGGAACATCCAGTTACCAACAAGCAAGTAGGTGGTATGGCACTAGAGTTTAGAAGAGAGATAAAGGTTGTATATGGAGACTTGAGAGGCATCTGTAAACATGATAATTGAATCCATAGGTGCTGGTGAGATCAAGAGTGAGGGATAGAGAGAAGAGAAGAGAAGAGAAGAGAAGAGAAGAGAAGAGAAGAGAAG
>NW_020954590.1:10008727-10096760 GCF_900497805.2 Vombatus ursinus | reverse complement strand
AAGAGAAGAGAAGAGAAGAGAAGAGAAGAGAAGAGAGAAGAGAGAAGACAAGACAAGAGAAGTGCATCTGGTACAGAATGGGAAATGGAAAATGAACTAGGAATGGAAAGAAGGCCACACTGGTAGGAAAGAAAATCAGAAGATGGTTCTATAGTAAAAACCCAGGGAGAGGACACAATTCAATTAGTATTTATTAGACATCTACTATATGCCAGGCACTGTATTAGGCACCAAGGCTACAAAGACAAAAATGAAAACAGTATCTTTTCTCAAGGGACTTGTGGAAAACATGTGCAGAGATAAGTAAATAAAATGAACGTACAAGGTAACTGGAAGGTGCTAATGGCTGGAGTTGGGGAATCATAAAAAACCTTGTATAATCAAGGTGATATCTAAGCTGAGCCTCAGAATGAGTGAGGGGTTCCAAAAGATTGAGTGTGGTCTGTGGTAAATGTAAATGACATGTAATAAATAAATAAATGCTTAATAAATGCTTAATAAATACTTGTTCATTGATTGATTGGAGGTGAGGTGGCAAAACATTCCATACACAGGTCACAGCAATGCAGAGGTATAGAAACAGGAAATATAATCATATAAGAAATGGAAGGAAGAGCAGTTTGGCTGGAATGTAGCATGTGTGGGTAGGGAATTGGGAATGTGAAATAAATCTGAAAAGAAAAAGTGATGCTAGATTTTGAAAGACTCTGAATGACAGAGTTTATATTTTACTTTAAATACAATAAGAAGTATGGAAGCTTTTTGAGCAGAATAGAGACATAGTCAGACCTGTATTTTTTGAATAGCAATTTAGCAGCTACGTAGAAGATGGATTGGAGAGGGATCTGGAAGCTATTGTAGTAGTCCAAGTTAGCAGTGAAAAAGGCCTGAATTACAATGCTGGTCATGTTAGTAAAGAAAAGCAGAAGGCTGCAAAAGATCTTATGGAGGTAGAAGAAATAAATTTTTCAGCTGATTGGATATATAGAGTAAGGAAGAAAGAAAAGTTGAGAATGATGTGGGTTTTAAATCTGGGTGACTGGAAGGATGATGTCAAATTTAGTAGTGTCAATAGTGGTATTGACTTAATACATAAGTATTAACTAGCATAGTAAGGATTTGAACCCAAGTCTTCAGACTTTAAATCCACCATTCTTTTACTCCCAGTGCTTGAGGTAGAAGTCAAATCTTAGTTACAAGATATATAATGAACTGTTTCAAATTTATAATAAGAACTATTTCCCATTTGACAAATTGTCTAAGGAGACAAATAAACAGTTCTCAAGGGAAGAAACTCATGCTGTTGATAGCCATAATAGGGGAAATGCTCCAAATAACTACTAACTAGACAATGCAGGTTCAAGCAACACTGAGATTCCTTCTTAAGTCCATCAGATTTTCAGGGATGACAAAAAAAGAAAATAAATTTTGGAAGGGCTGTGGGAAAACTGGCACATACATGGAGGTACTATTGATGGACTTGAGAAAGAATTTTGGTAAACAATTTATACTTTACAATGCACTTCCTTTGATCCATTGGTAGGCCTATACCCCCAAATAATAAAATAAATAGGGAAAAGGACCTATATGTAGAAAAATATTTACAGCAGTCTTATTGTGACATCAAAAAGCTGAGCCCTACAGAGAAGCCCATCATTTGAGAAACTGATGAATACGTACTAGTATATGAGTATGATCAAGTACTATTGGACAAAAAATGAGGAAACAGATGATCTCAAAAAGACATGGAAAGACTTGTATGAACTGATGGGGAGCGAAGTAAGTAGAACCAGAAGAATGATTTATATTATATCATCAATATTATAAAAATGAACATTTTGAAGACTTTTATAAACTGAGGAAAAATGAAATGAGTAGAACTAGGATAACAACTTACAAAATAACAACATTACAAAATCAAACAATTTTGGAAGTCATGAGAACTATGATCAATACAATGAACAGTCAGGATTCCAAAGGATCAATGATGAAACATATGATCTACTTCTTGCCAGAGAGGTAACAAATTTAGGACACAGAAAGATAAGTACATAAACACACATCTATATGTACATACACAAACACATATGTTTATATGTATATATACACACTGTATGTGCACATACACATAGGTACATGCATACACATGCACATATACACACACACACACATATATATAGTATGTGTACATGTAAGTTTAGAGCCAATGAGAGGATTTATTTTGCTTGACTTTGCATATTTGAATTTATTTTATTTTTCTCTTTTTTACAAGGGTGGGAAATAAAATATATTTCGGTGAATTAAAAAACTGAGAATTGGGGTAATGTTACAGCTGTGGAATGTTGCATGCACTTTAAGATGAGGTCAATATTGATAATTTTGCTTAATTGTCTCACTTTGTTATAAGAGACCTCTCAGAATGAGGATAATCTATAAATATTTGTAATGTAAAAATAAGATTTATGTAAAAACATTGATTGAACTTGGAAAAAATAAAAGAATCCAAGATTGTTATTGTTATTCTGTTGTTTTTCAGTCATATCTAATTTGTCATGACCCCATTTGGGGTTTTCTTGGTGAAGATATTGGAGTGGTTTGCCATTTCCTTCTCTGGCTCATTCCACAGATGAGGAACTGAGGCAAACAGCATTAAGTGACTTGCCCAAGGTCATACAGCTAGTAAGTGTCTGAGGCCAGGTTTGAACTGAGGAAGAAGAGTTCCTTACTCTAGGCTTGACACTCTAGACACTTTGCCACCTAGTTTCTCGAATCCAAGATAGGCACTGATTAAGCTTCTACCAAGACTTTCACATTCATCCATAATAATCAATATTTATATGTATTCTTCTTAGGGTTACTGATATAGAGCAGGAAGTAAACGCAGATGTCATCTAGTTTAACTTCATTGTACAGATGAAGAATATGAGTCCTAGAAAAGTAAAAAGATTAAGTTCCTTAAAGGCAAGGACTGTTTCATTTTGTTATATCTTCAGTGCCTAGCAGAATGCCTTTTACATAGTAGGTGCTTAATAAACAATTATTGATTGATTGTGTAAGATCAAAACAATAAAAAAAACCCAGCAGATTTTTCTATTTGAACCCAAATCCTCTATCTCCAAATCCAGGACTCTTTCTAAATAACATTGCCATGTTTGCAAATCATCTTTTGCACAACTTTGTGAGGAATCAAATGAGAAAAATAAGCTTAGGAACCTTGGTGTTGTGCCCATTGTCAATAAGATGGCATTCAGCTTAGTGGCATTCAAACACATCTTACTTTCCAAGTTAGGGATGCCATCTATACCCTGATTGGCCCTCAAGGGTCAGAGAACATGGCCAATGAAGCATTCCAAACTTTTCTTGAAACTTTCTGAGAAATCAGATGGAGGCATTGGTTACTTACTATCCCAGCAAATGATGAAAGTATGGCAAATCTATATTAAATGTTTACATTTAAGTTCCGTATTTTCTCTAAAATGTTCTTTTCTATTATCATGGTCAGAGAGCTTCTTGAGTGGGACTAGGAATAAATGACACCATCTTCTCCAGGTCTACAGAAATGTGTGGAGTATGTCCTTTCCTAAATTGTTTCCAAAGTGAGCAAATTGATGGTGGTGGAGCTCCATAAAGACCCCTTCCATACATAGCCCCCCATCTGTAACCCTTCCAAATCATACTTGTATAAATATAATATGTTTTTGTTGAAGAAAGAGATGTTTTATAGACTGAGCTGATGTTTCCCATATGACTTAGATTTCAACTCATTATAAATAGTAGCACCCCAACTGGAGCCACTCATCCAACTTGACTTGACATGTTAGGTTCCCAGAGAGCAGTAACTTCTGCTCCTCTAAGACTTCTAGGACTAACTCAGAATAATTTTCTTTGTAAGGTAGTGAATGCTCTATCCCTGAAAGTATTCAAGCAGAAATTGTGATAACTGCTTGTCAGAGGATAGTCGTGTTGGCCATATAAGTTTGGCTAGTTTTTTCCCCCATAAGTTTGTTGAAGAATAAAAATAGACTGAAAGGTATGAACATAAAATTACTATGCTTTTAAGTAAGAGTTGTCTAGATTTCCTCTGAATTCCCAACACTAGCAATCTATGTATCTATGAACAAGTACAGTTGCAGTGCTGTTCTACACTAAATGGCCTTGTATGAAAGAAAACAAAAGGACATGCCTTCCTAAATACTGTAATATTCTGTGGCTATAGACTGTGCCCTTAACTCTGGTGTGTTGTCACAAATTATGTGTCCTGAGCCACAGCAGACATCAACTCATCATTGGCCATGAAGAAAAAAGCTCCAAATGTATATCTTACGGATGATAGCTCAAGGTCCAAAACACTTTCCTTGAAACAGTCCTGTCAGGTAGATGGTGTTATTATCCTCATTGTATGAATGAGGAAGCTGTCTCAAAAAAGTTAAGTGAGGTCACTTGTCCAGCTTTATACAGTCAGTTAGGGTTAGCACTCAGGTCCTCTGATCTGAAGGACATTGCTCTTTATTCTGCACCGCACAGTTACAGGTCATCAACATCATCTCTGTCAATGAAAGGCAGCACATTAATCACTCACTTATCTTTTGGAATGATTGAAGTCTTTGGGAGAAAATGGGAATCTTCAAGAATGGACTTATAAAGACAAAGGGAAGGAATTCTAATGAGGAAATATCTATAGATGGATTTCAAGGGTTCTGTGAATTTGGATAAGAAAAATTGTCTTTATTTTTACTTATCTTTAATTGAAATTTAGCATTTTATTTATGAATATAAGCAACATATGTTAATCTGAGAAAGGGTTCACAACATTCACCACATTGCCATAAAAATCAATGACACAAAAAGTATCAAGTTAGTGAGCATGCCTTTGGGAGGAGTGGCTAAGAGAGTCTAGTTATTATTGTCTATACTCAAAGTTTCAATAATTATATAGTCAGAAGTGTTAAAAAATGGTTGAGTGGTCAGACTTGAAAAGTAGCTGTTAATGTCAACATGGAAGGAGTTCTCTAGTATAATGTTCCAGGGATCTATGTTTGGCTTTTCTCTGTTTCACATTTTTAACAATGACTATTGAATAAAAGCATGACTGAATATGGTCATCAAATCTGCAGATGACACAAAATAGAGTGGGATGGCAGAGTCAATGTCCAAAGAGCTCTTGACAGGGTAAAGCTTTGAGTCAAATCTAATAAGATAAAATTCCATTGGGATAAAGGGAAACATATTGTACTTGCATGCACAGAATGAACTCCACAAGTATAAGAGAGGCATGAGTGGACAACATCTACCTGAAAAAAAAAGATCTGAGACTAATGTCTTAGTGGATGGCAAATTCAATCTGAGTCAGCAGTTGGCCAAAAAGTTAATGTAATCTTGGTCTATATTAGGAAGGTCACAACTTCCAGGAATAGGGAGGAGATAGTACCACTGTATTCTGTCCTCATCATATCTCATCTTTAGAGTGCCATAGTTTGAGAAAGACCTTAATAAGTTGAAAAGTGCCCAGAGGAAGGCAACCAGGAGGCAAAGGTCATTAAAGTCTATGTCATATGAAGACAGGTTGAAAGAACTGGAGCTATTTAGCCTGGAGAAGAGAAAAGTAGGATTATGGGAATAGAGATGGGCATGAGAATTGTCTTCAGGTGTTTGAGGAGATGTCATGTGGAGATGGGACTAGACTTGTTTTATTTGGCCCCAGAGGAAAAAACCAAGAGCAACTGATAGAAAAGGTATAGAGGAAAATTTAAGCTTGGTGACAAGAGAAACTTCCTGATGACTAGAGCTGTTCAAAAGTTGAATGGGCCATTTCAAGAGGTGGTGGGTTCCCCCGACTTGAAAGTTTTCAGTCAAAGGCTGGATTATCATTTGTCAGGTACGTTATAATGGGGTTTGCTTTTATATTGTAGTTGTTCAGTTGTTTTAGTTGTGTCTGACATTTCTTGACCCCATTTGGGGTTTTTGTGGCAAAGATATAGAAGTGGTTTACCATGTCTTTCTCCAACTTTATAGATAAAAATTTGAGACAGACAAGATCAAATGACTTGCCCAGGGTCACATAGCTAGTAAGTGTCTGAGGCTGGATTTGAACTCAGGTCTTACTGCCTCCAGGCCTGGCACTCTATCCACCACACCATATAGTTCACTTTTATGTATAAGTTGGAAAGTATTGTCATTGAGGTCTTTTCCAATTCTAAATTTTGTGAGTCTCTTGAAACTCTTTGAAAGATAGAACTACTTTTCTCCCTTACCTGTATGTAAACAATTAAGCAGGCAGGATTGGAGTGGAGGGGTGGAATAGGGGAAGGAATAATATTTTTCTACAAAGGAAACCAGGAAGATTTTGCTTCTGTTTCTCATGTGTCTCTATTTTATTCTATCAGGTTAAAGGGAATGGTAAATAGAAGCAGAAGACTATGAGAAATTAAAATGAAAACATTAAAGTACTTGAATTGATGAGTGTAAATATGGAAATAAAAAAAGCTGTTCATCTCCATTTGCTCACAATGTATTGAGAGGAGTGATATGTTGAGCAGGATCCTTTGAGTTCCTTGTTACAGTGAATTTTTTAATTACTGTTACTGTATATGAAAGAATACACTGAAAATTATCAAAATATAAAAAAGTTTCCTTTACCATTGCTCTGGCTAGGTAAAAGAAGCTAAAGAGTTTGTGCTTTGTCCAAATTACTCTTGAAAATTGAGTTTAAATCCCACACCCTGTCCAGCTCTTTGATGTCCTAATAAATCATCTCTAACATTGCTTGAATTAATTGAAAATAATCTTGCAGTAAGAAAATGATAATATTATAATGTATTGTTAAATGGATAATCATCACATTGGTTATGGTTTTGAGTCAATTAATCTCTTAACCCAACCTATTCTTTTCTGAGAACTATTGGCCGTATACATTTGGCTAGTTTCTTTGTATGGTTACTGAAGAATAAAAATAGGCCAAAGTGTATAAAAAGTGGAAGAACCTCAGATTGTCCTGACAAAACAATATTAGGGTGTACTTCCCAAGCCACATATGGGGAAACAAAGTGAGAGCTGGGAAGCACAGGCACAAAGTGCACAATTTTCTGTGCCTTAGTCATTCTGTACCTCTTCCAAACATGTATTCCAAACTGAAGAAAACAATCTAAGTTCAAGCTCTGGTAGAGTTTACTCTATTCTTGTTAAAAGCTAAAGTGGTAATGCCAATAATCTAATTCAACAAACATTAATTAAATGCCCACCTTGTGTGTGCATTGTCCTGGACTGTGGAAATAAAAAGACAATAAGTGAAGCAGTGCCTGCCCTCAGCATGCTTAGGTTCTTCTGAAACTAGCAATAACAGCAATATCTGAACCAACCCTGAAGATGGAATAAAACATCAATTTTACATATCACAAACCTGTTGTTTAGACTTCTGCAACATCCAGACAGCCTGCTTTTTGCATGAATAAATCACATGGAAACATTTTAATCTCTTTAGATGAAATGTGCTATGAAATCTGAGATATGATAATCCATCTTTAAAAAAACCTATAAATTCTATAAGAATGGTGTTGTTGATTTTTACTAGATCTGTAAATATGATAAAGATCCATAAATACATAAATATGATAAACTCCCCATGCTAAAACTCCCTCTATTGATGCAGGTGGGTATCTGCTGTATAATGTCTAGCCTTAGAGAGTTTCCTGGGGCACTTTGTGGTTAAGTAATCTGTGAAGTGTCACATAGCCAGATTGTGTCAGAGGCAGGATTTGAGTCTTCCTGACCCAAAGATTATCTCACTCTTCGACTATAGCACACTGAATCTCCCCAGATAAGACATTTCACCTCTTCATGTTCTCGGCAACTCCTTAAGACTATAAAGTGTAAACTCTTCTACAAAATTGACTTTAGTTTATATTTTAGCATTACAATGTTTTGGGGAGCTACAGAACAACTGAGGCACAGATGAGGATATCCTTTGTCTCTCCGTAACCCTACTTTCACTTTTAGCCCCAGTTGTGTCTGGGGAAAAGACCTCTTAATATGGCTTTCTCACAATAATCTGAGGTGCTTACATCTTTGGTTGTTTGCAGTTGGCAACTTCTAGCTTCACCAAGCAATCTTTCCCTGCTTTTCTTTTATTCCTTCCACCCCACTGTTAAAGCAAACAACTTGCAAGCATAATTTAAGCAAGAGCTGATTAATCTGGAGTTTACTTTTATTTCTGGAAAGATCTCTGATGCTATTTGAGTTTGGGGGATGAATTTGGCTTTGTTTATAAATAAAACACATAGCAGAGTCTCTAGTGTATAATGCCAATGCTTGAAGCAACATTTATTTTATATTAGTACATTTATGAATTATGAATTTTCTCTTGCTAAATTATTAGTTCAAGAAACATAAAAATGCACCATAAAAAAGAGTATATCTAAGCATATGTGATAAAATATTTTGTTAACAGGCTGCAAACACAGTTTAGGATGAAAACACAATGACAACAATTCATTGCTAAGTCTAGGAAACTACTTTAACCTTGATTTATACTTTAGAACCAAACATTTCGTTGTTTTCAGCAGTTCCCAAATTCAAGGATAGGGACATCACAACAATCCTACTGAATGTCCAGCTTGGCCCATATGATCAATCTCTTGACAATAAGAGGTTCCTCCTTTTCAGTGCAATGACTAATTCATTTTTATACCCATCTTTGAAAGAAAAATATTTATATTTAAAATTAGACTGAGCCCTTTGGGCAAAGAACCATTGTTTCAGCAGAGTTACTGCTGAACTCATACCTGGTTTATAGTGAGCCAGTGTACAGCCTGATAATAATATCTGTAGCTGATGTAAATAGAAATAATGGTATGATAATGGTCCATCATTATTATAATGTTTCATATTTATATGGAACATTGTAGTTTGTGAAATTCCTTCTTCAGAATGAACCTTGGGAAGCAAGTGGCATAAGTATTATTCCCATTTTAGAGATGAGAAAACTGAAGCTAAGAGTTAGTAACTTGAATCTTGTCAAATATTCTTCAAAATTTCTCTATTTCTGCCAAGGCCTTCACCATTTTTCTAGTCATCTGGGTATACAACCTTGGAGTCATCACCCTTGGTTTCTCACTCTCTATCTTCCCATATATGTAATCAGTTGCCAATCATATGTCTGCAATATCCTTTGCTTCCATCCTTTCCCCCCATTTATATGGAATTGTTGCAGTAGCTTCCTAGTTAATCCCCCCTCTCTAATCCATTTTCCATGCAGCTGCAAAAGTACTAATTTTAAATGGAGGTCAGACCATGTCACTTCCCTGCTCAATACACTACAGTGGCTCACTATTACCTATGGGATTCAGTGCTAACTACTTTATTGACATCTAAAGTCTTCCCAGCCTAACTTCAGCCTACCTTTCAGGCTTATACAGTGTTTCCCTTCATGCACTCTATGGTTCACCCAAATGCCTTTCTTGCTGTTGATCACATCCAACATCCCATCATCTTTCTCCTTGCCTTCATAGAAGTTGCTCTCCCTTCTGCTTAAGATGTTCTCACTCCACCCTTCTCCCTCTTAGATACCCTAGTTTCTTAGCTTAAAGTACCACCATTTAACATGAATTCTTCTCTGATCCTCCATGCTATTGCCTCTCCCAAATTATTTGCATTTATGTATTTTCACATACTTATATATGTACATGTTGTTTCTCATTGGAATACAATGCACAGAGTGTTAGACTTGGAGTTAGGAAATCTTGAGTTCAAATCCCACCTCAGACACTTACTTAGCTGTGTGACCCTGGGCAAGTCGCTTAACCCTTTCTGCCTCCAGTTTCCTCCTCTATAAAATGAGTTAGAGAAGGAAATGGCTAACTGCTCCAGTATCTTTGTCAAAAAAAATTCCAAATGGGGTCACAAAGAGTCAGATGTGACTGAAATGACTAAACAACAATAAAATCAGTTATGTACTATCTATGTGACTTTGTGCAAGTCTCCTAGCCTTCCTAGGCTTCATCTGTAAAATAAGAATGCTGGGTTAAATGATTTCTACTGTCCCTTCCAGATCTGAATTCCAAATCTGTGTCACCATCTCCATAACTTTTATGATTTCATCATCATTGGTCATCTCAATTATCAGGCTTTGTAATTCCAAGCCGAAGAGGAAAAATTTAGTCACTCTAGCAGCTTGTCTTTATTTGCAAGCTCTGTTAGCTTCATGACTATTTTCAGTTTCCTTTTTCTGAGTTTTTTTTCTTGAAGTGTAGATAGGCACATGACAATCTATGTAGATTGGGTTGTGAATTAGAAGACTGACATTCTAATTCTAACTATGCCACTAACTCATTATGTGCCATTGCACTAATCAAAGAATCACAAAATCTCAGAGTTGGAAGGGACCACATCATTTAACCCGTATCTGAATGAAAATCCTTTCCAACATACTTGACAAGTTGTCATAAAGTCTTCCCTTGAATACCATCAGTGAAGGCAAACCCACCACCTCCTAAGGCAGTCCACTCTACTTTTGGATAGCTCTGTATAGTAGGAAGTTTTTTTTTTTTTACATGAAGTCTAAACCTGCTTCTGTGCATTTTCTGTGCATTGCTGCTATACGGTTCTGCTATCTGGGGCCATGCAAAATGAGCCAAATCCCTCTTTAACATGTTTACTTTTCAAATACTTGAAGACTCTCCCTTTGCTCTCAAATAAACATTAATAATTATGTTTTGGACAGAAGTATTTAGTAGTCTTTTCAGTGTTTTATATAATGCAATGAACATTAATCAATCATCAAGAATTTATTAAGCTTCTACTATGTGCTAGATAGTTGCTAGACACTGTGGATACAAACAGAAAAAATGAAACAACTCCTGACCTTGAGGAGGTCACCATTTCCTAAAGGGAGATACATACAGAAGTATTTGTAAAAAAAAATAGATACAAGGTAATTTTGGAAGAGGAAGAACTAACATGTGGGGGTATTATGAAAGGACTCATAGGTGGCAACTGAGTTTCTATTGAGGTAAGCTAGGGATTCCAAGAGGTAAAGGTAAGAAAGGAGTATGATCAAGGTATGAGGGCTAGCCAATGCACAGGCATGGAAATGGGAGATGGTGTGCCAGGTGCAGGGAAGAATAAGATCTGTTTAGATTGTAATCTTTGAAAAACATGTAATATACAATATGACTTGGAAGAAATAATAGATTATTAATGGTTTTAAATGGAAAACAGAAAAAAAATTATATTTGATAATAGAGAGCCACTGGACTTTAGTGAATAGGGATATAACATAGTTAGACCTGGGCTTTAGGAAAATAATTTTGGTATCTGTGTGGAGATTGCAGTAGGGGGAAAGATTTGAGGCAGGAAGACCTGTTAGGAAGTTACTAGAATAGTACAGGAGAAAGTTGATGTGACTTTAATTAGGGTGGTGGCTGCATGAAAAGAAGGGAACAAATATGAGAGTTGTAGTGGTACGGATAACAAGATTTGGCAACAGATTGGATGTTGTGATGATCAATAGTGAGCCTTCCAGAATGACACTGAGATTGAAGTGTTGGAAGCCTGAAAAGTAAAGTCTTGATAAGTGTAAGGAAATTTGGAAAACAGGTAATGTAGAAGGGAAAGATAATGAGTTCTGTTTGGACATATTGAATTTGAGTTGCCTTTGGGTCATCCAATTTGCAATGTCTAATAAGCAGTTAATGATGCATGGTAACTGGATAAAACTCAGGAGAGGGACTAAGAGTGCTCTTTCTAAAGGTTAAAGACTTGTGGTCAAGTCATGGTTCTGACACTACCTTTAAGACTATGAGAAAGTTATTTAATCTTTCCTGTGCCTCTATTTCCTTGCCTATCAAATGCCTACAACACTGCCTACCCTATATAGTTATAAATCTTAAAACATCATACACATAAACATATAAGAATTATTATTCATTCTTTTAATGTATAACTTTTTATAATTTATAACTTTGATCCTTTAAAAATTTTTAATTCCCTTGGGAAGCTAACATGTTATACTCTTATCTATCATTTACACCTTTAATGAGTTTGTGCTCCATGTCTGAAGAAAAGATTTTGGTAAGAGGATAGAGGATAAATCATTAGGGACCATTGGGTGAGGGTGAGGTGCCAAAAAATAATCAACATTTATTAAGTGCCTACTATGTATTAAGTGCTGGGGATACAAAAGGCACCAAAAGACAGTCTTTGACCTCAACAAGCTTATGATCTAATGGAGGAAACAACATGCAAACAAATATATACAAACAAGCTATATACAGAATAAATAGGGAATATTTAATGGAGAAAATATTTAATGGAGAAAAATATTTAATGGAGAATATTTAAAAGGAGAAATTTAATGCACTAGAATTAAGAGGGATTGGGGAAATCTTCCCACAAAAGATGGGATTTTAGTTGAGATGTGAAGGAAAAACAATACAAAAATAGGAAATTGAACCTCACTAATCAGATTTCCCCTTCACACTGAAGCTGATATTGGTGGCTAGAACTACTTCATGTAGTAATCTAGATAATACTTTATGAGGGAAGTTCATTATTTTCTGTTATCTTTGGTACTCTTTTCTCATCCTCTCCCATTATCTATTGACCATTTTGGATTCATTAAGACAATAGGTCAATGTTTTCAATAGGCAATAATCTACCATTAATTCTACATTCTATTCCTGGTCCACATGAGAATAACTTTGTGCATACTATCCCATAATTATAATCTGGATTTTGACTCCTATATTTTTATGCAGTTGTCCTCTCATCAGTGTAGGAACCTTCTCCAAGAGGTACGGAAATTTCTAAATCTTCTCATACTCTGATTATTTTTTCTATGGAGGATCTATTGTGGACACCTTCCACTGTTTCATTTAATCTTATATGACGTTTGATTTGTGAAACCGGTACCTCTCCTTTTCACTACATGACTAGCCCATTTCCTATATCAGTCATAAATGTCCTTGACTATGTCTTTTATGACATTTCTCATACATCAATGGTAAGATGGTAGAGTCAATTGCCACACATAATGTGGAATGTTTCTTCTTTAAGTATGTTTCCCTACAATTATACACAATGAAGTCCATCTGGCTTTGCAAAAGCATCAGATTTTAGCATCTTACAGACTTTTTTATTTCTACAATCAGGAGTTTCAAGGCTTTATTGTCTACTTGCTGTTCTGTATTATTTTGAAGCATAAAATATTAGAGCTGGAAGGGACATCAGATCTCATGTAGTTCATCCACCCACACCACCCTTTTTTTTAAACCAGTGCAGAAGGTGAGGTCTAAGGAGCTGTGTTTTGTCCACAAACTGGCCCAACACCGATCCTTTATGCGTGAAAGAAAAACCATTACTTACCAAGCAACATCCTCCAAGATGATTAAAACAATTGTTATAATATCTATTTTTAAAAGTACATGCACATTTAAAAAAGCATGATAATTAAAATTCCATGTTCTACCTGTTGAGAAAATCCGTCATGATCTGAATGGTGGAGGGTATAAGCTGATGCATTGCTGCTTGGATAAATTAGAATATACATGACATACGTTGGCCTGCTTACACTCTATGGGACAAAATAAACATCATTTCAAGATTTGGGATGCAGAAAGATTTTGCAATGGGAGTATAATGCTATTGTGGATGTTACACCTAGGAGATGCTACCAAGAGCAGGAATCAAAAGATCTCTGCCTGTCTTATTGCATCAACTATGTAGCAAGTACCAGTGATACTGGATTTAAAAAAAAAAATTTCTCCCACCCCCTACAAGTGAGAATTTAAAAGTGGTACCTTAAATCTTTCTACAATACACACACTGGAGTTTAAAGGCACAGAAATGCACCAGACTAGGATGATCCAGGAATTCCATAGAACAAGAAGAAGTTTAAATAATATAGGCTTTCTCCAAAGAAGGAGCCATAGTTCCATTACAAAATATGATGATGCAGGGTCTTTTCAAACTAGTCCTGATTATTTTTATTTTTATCTAGTTTTGAACTGAAACACAAAAACAAAACAAAACAAAACAAAATGTGCATAGCACAACATAAGAATAGGATTCAATATAAAACCATGAATTTCCATTTCACACGGTTTAGTTTTTTTTTTTTAAAACCTGATAAATACGACACATCATTTTAAAAAGTACCCGCCTTTTCTGTGCTTGCTTCTAAGTTTTCTTTTCTCTCTGCTGTACACTTTAATTTTTTTTCTCCCTCTCTTCCCACCCCACTATAGAGAGGGCTACCATTAGACAAAAATGTGTGTGTGTGTGTGTGTGTATGTGTGTGTATACCACACTATACAATACATTCTTCTGTTTCCCAGTTCTTTCTTGGATGTGGATAGCTTCTTCCTTCATAGATCTTTTTCCTGTTACAAATCCCACTTGGTCAAAATATATGATCTTTGTAATATATTGTTGTAGTCTCCTAGCTAATATTTTATTTAGGATATTGACATCCATATTGATTAATGAAATTAGTCTATAATTTTCTTTCTGTTTTAGCTCTACCTGGTTTAGATATCAGTACCATATTTATTTCATTAAAGGAATTTGGTCAGACTCCTTCTCGCCTATTACTTCAAATAATTCATTTAATATTGGAATTAGTTGGTCTTTAGCATTTGGTAGAATTCACTTGTAAATCTCTCTGGCCCTGATGCTTTTGTCTTGAGCTCAATTCCTGGTCTGTTCAATTTCTTTTTCTAAAATAGGTTTATTTAGGTATTGTATTTCTTCCTCTGTTAAACTAGGAAATTTATATTTTTCTAAATATTCTTCCATTTAACTTAAATTGTTAAATTTATTGACAAACATGGGCAAATAATTCTTTATAATTGCTTTGATTTCATTTTCTTTCGTAGTATATTCTCCCTTTTCATTTTAATAGTATTTTATTTTTTCCCAATTGCATGTCAAAACAATTTTAGCATTCATTTTTACAAGATTTTGGGTTTCAAATTTTTCTCCTCCCCTCCCCTCCTCTTTTCCTAAAATGGTAGGCATTTGATATAGGTTATACATGTGCTATTGTGTAAAACATATCCATATTAGTCCCAGTTGTGAAAGAAGAAACAGATCAAAAAAAAAACATGAAAAAGGATGAAGTTAGTGAAAAAGTATGCTTTCATCTGCATTCAGAGTCTATCAGTTCTTTATCCAGATGTGGATAGCATTTTTCTTTATGGGTCCTTTGTACTTGTTTTGGATCATTGTGTTGCAGAGAAGAGCTGAGTCATTCATAATTGATCATAACATAATGTTGCTGATACTGTGTACAATGTTCTCCTGGTTCTGCTCATTTCACTTTGCATCAGTTCATACAAGTCTTTCCAAATTTTTTCCTCCTAAATCTGCCTATTCATCAGTTCTTGTTGCACAATAGTATTCCATTACATTTATATACCACAGCTGGTTCAGCCATTCCCCAATTGATAGACATCCCCTCAATTTCTAATATTTTGCCAACATGAAAAAGGCTGCTATAAACGTATTTGAGCAAGTAGGACTTTTTCCCCTTCTTATGATCTCTTTGCGATACAGACCTAGCAGTGGTACTGCTGGATGAAAGGGTATGCACAGTTTGGTTGCATTTTGGGCATAGTTCCAAATTGCTCTCCAGAATGGTTGGATCAGTTCACAATTCCACTAATAGTGCATTAGTGTCTCAATTTTCCCACATCCTCTCCAAAATTTATCATTTTTTCCTTTTTTTGTCATATTAGCCAATCTGTTAAGTGTGAAGTGGTACCTCAGAGTTGTTTTAATTTGCATTTCTCTCAGTAGTGATTTAGAACACTTTTTCATATACCTATAGATAGCTTTGGTTTCTTCACCTGAAAACTACCTGTTCATATCCTTTGACCATTTATCAATTGGGGAATGATTTGTATTCTTATAAATTTGACTCAGTTCTTTATACATTTGAGAAATGAGGCCTTTATCAGAGACATTTGCTTTCCTTCTAATCTCGGTTGCATTGGTTTTGTTTGTGCAAAAGTTTTTTAATTTAATATAATCAAAATTATCCATTTTACATTTAGTAATGCTCTCTATCTCTTGTTTGGGCATGAACCTGTAACTCACTTAGCTTCTTTAAAAATTTGGTTGCTATACCACTTGGTGCATAAATGTTTAGTACTGATATTACTTCATTTTCTATGGTACCTTTTAACAAAATGTAGTTCCTTCCTTATCTCTTTTAATTAGGTATTTTTTTGTTTTTGTTTTATCTGAGATCAGGATCACTATCCCTGCTTTTTTTTTTTACTTCAGCTGAAGCATAATAGATACCGCTCCAGCCCCTTACCTTTACTCTGTGTGTATCTCTCTGCTTCAAGTGCATTTCTTGTAAACAACATATTGTAGGATTCTGGTTTTTGATCTAATCTATCCACTTCTGTTTTATGGGAGAGTTCATCCCATTCACATTCACAGTCATGATCGCTAACTGTGTATTCCTCTCCATCCTATTTTTCCTCCTGTTTGTCCTCTCTTCCTTTAGCTCTTTCCCTCCTCACCAGTATTTTGCTTCTTCCTCCCCCAGTCTTCTGTCAGTCCCCCCACCCCTTTAATTAATCTTCTTCCCTTTTACTTTCCTGTCGGCTTAGATTTCTATGTTAAACTGATTGTGTATATCACTACTTTTTTGAGCCAAAACTGATGAACGTAAGGTTCAAGTGATGTCCATTGCCCACCCTCCCATATTTCCCTCTACTGTAATAGGTTTTTTGTGCTTCTTCATGTGAAATAATTTACTCCATTCTACCTCTCTCTTCCTTCTACGCCTAATGTACTCCTCTTTCTTGTCCCTTAATTCTTTTTTAATATCATTCTTTCAAATTCACTGTATACCTATATCCTCTGTCTATGTATATTCCTTCTAGCTGTACTATTAGTGGTAAAATTTTTCTAAAGAATTACAAGTATTATCTCCCCATGTAGCAATGTAAACAGTTCAGTTCCTTGAGTCCCTCATGTCTTTTTCACCTTTTTCTCTTTTTATGTTTTTTTTGTGTCTTGATAGCTTGAAATCCTATTTCCTTCACTTTTTATGTATATAGAATGTAGAATAAAAGGAGCTTCTTAGAACCAATATTATTTTAATAAAATTTCTTACTTAGGTTGTCTTATGTGAAGATGGATGATGTGATATAAAGTGAAGGATAAAGTGAAAGACCATTTTTTTCCCCTTTGAGTACTATGCTTAATTTCACCAAGTAGGTGATTCTTGGTTGTAGTACTAGCACCTTTGCCTCCCAGAATCATGCTCCATGACCTCCAATTCTTCAATGTTGCAACTGCTAAGTCCTGTGTAATGCTGATTGTGGCTCCCTGATACTTGAATTGTTTCTTTTTGTCCACTTGCAGTACTTTTTTCCTTGATCTGATAGTTTTGTAATTTGGCTATAATGTTCCTTGGGAATTTTATTTTGGGATCTCTTTCCTGAGGTAATCAGTGGATTCTTTCAAAGCCTATTTTCCCCTCTGGTTCCATGATATTAGGGCAGCTTTCCTGGATATTTCTGGAAAGATGCTATCCACATCCTCCTTTGACATTCAGGTCAAAGATTCTGACATTGACGTAATTGCATCTATTTTCTAGGTCAGTTGTTTTTCCTGTGAGATATTTTATATTTTCTTCTATTTTTTGATTCTTTTGAATTTGTTTGATTGATTCTTGATGTATCATACAGTCATTAGCTTCCACTTCCCCAATTCTAACTTTTAAGGAGCTGTTTTCCTTGGCTTTTGTATTTCCTATTCCTTTTGACCAATTCAACTTTTTAAGCAGTTGTTTTCTTTTTCCAAGCTATTGACTCTTTCTTCATAATTCTCTTTTTAAAAATCATATTAATCAATAATTTTTGTTTATTTATTTTATTAGTTTTTTCATAAAATCAACTCTTAGTTTTCTTTGTTAATTCACTAGTATTAATTTTCATAGAGAATAATTCCTTCCATGATTAGCAATATGATAAGCTCTGTTTATACCCACCATGCATCTTTCTGTAGTTCTTTGGGTCACTTCAAATTTTTATATTTTGAAGTTTGTTGTGTTATGTGTCATTATTTCTTACTGAATAGGCTTAGTTAAACACTATTTATAATAATGATAATAATAGACATTTACATAGTGCTTAGGTAGTTTTCAAAAGCAGGTGAAAGCTTAGCATTGTGCCTTGCACATAATTAATATAGATATAGATTGATTAATTGAGATAGGTAGTACAAGTGTTATTATCTCCATTTTATGGATGAGGAAACTAAGGTTCAGGGTAGTAGAGGCATTTGCTCACAGTAATATGTCTGGTAAGAAATAAATTTGGGATTCAAAACCAGGTGCCTTCACCATAAGTCTGGTCTCAATCCACTACTCTGTATCTTCCTAAAAGCTGAGTCTCATCAAAGAATTCTTTCAAGACACCAGAACATTATTTAATACAACAACACTTCATTAATTAGAAACATAAGACAAAAAAACAGTCTTTGAAGTTGATGGATAAGAAGGATGCAATAATTTCAAGAAAAACAATAGGACACCTAATTGGCTAGGGAATAGCAGTTTCTTTGAATTATATGCTATTTCAAAGAAGCAGTATCAGCTTAATGAGGTTTTCCCATAGGAACTTACTGATTAGCAAACAGGGAGTAGATTAAGCTCCATGAGAATGTGACTTTATGTATCATTTTCAGTATCATCATCAGTTAATATTTACTAAGAATCCACAAATTGTATGATACTCGGCTATTTTAAAATTATAGAGGTAGATCTCTACTATTTGAAATAAAAACCCTAATATAATGTTTTAATTTTTCATTAAATGTGAACCAAGATCCTACTAAATAAAAATTTTACAGGTCACAACCTGAAAGCAAGTCAAGGAAATTACTCGAGTCTTTCAAAGTTGCTATGTGGACTATTTTTTTTTTCACAAAAAGTAAATAAAGATGAAATGAAAAATAATTTGATGATTCAAAATTTTATGCATATAGAATATAGAACAAAAGGAGCTTCTTAGAACCAATATTATTTTAATAAAACTTCTTACTTAGGTTGTCTTATGTGAAGATGGATGATGTGATATAAAGTGAAGGGCACTGTAAGTCCTAGCCTTCAATGGACAGCAGTGATAAAAACAGTGACTGTGACCTTAGGTCTTCATTTTCTTGCCCAGAACTTCACTATTCTTAACAACACTTTTCCACCACCCCTTGGAAGTATCATTTGTCCCCATGTGAAACATCAAAAATGAATAATAAGTGTCAGGTTTGACAAAACTTTGAAAATGCTGTCATCCCCTGGATGTATACCCTGGGAAGTGAGCAGATCTCTCTTCTCATAAAAACTTAGATGCCCAGTTTTTATTTATAAATTAAGGTTTCCACCAGGATCAGACATGTAGCTGCTGGCTAATGTCCAGCAATAATCAGCAGATTACTATAGTGTTTGCATTGACAGCTCTATTCCTAATAGTGTGTTTAACTTTGGTGTTTTTGTGAGGGACATATCAAGACAGTATTTGTTAAGATCAGCAAAGTACTGATTGTTGTTGGTCACTGGGCTAGCCTCCTTCAGAGTTAAGCCAAAATACATAGAAGGGAAGCATCAAGCAGCTGACACAGGAAAAGACAGAGACAAGTTAATGTTACCAGACCTTAACACTTGGTAAAGTGTTTTTGTTTGTTTTGCTTGCTTTGCTTTTTTTTTTTAGGGGCAGTGTGGGGAGGGGAGACAGATATTATTGGAATGTAAATTTAGGATGTGAATCATGAAGTCTTTAATTTTGAAATTCTATTAAGTAACTTAATATAATGATATATACCTACATACCTGTAGGCAAAATAGCTATAGGCAAATACATTATTAATTATTATTATTTTAAATTTGTTCACCTTTTTCTCCATTCAGGACACATAAGTAGTCATGCAACTGCAAAGAAGAAATTGGTGTGCCTCTCTGTGGCTGATCATAATGACAGAACCTATGTGCCCTCAAGGAAATATTTCAGAATAATATTTCACTTGAATTGATGTGTTCTATTTTAGGAGGTTTCATACATACAGAGCTACATACCCTGAAATATTACGTGTATATATATATATATATATATATATATGCATACACACAGACACAGACATACATATATACACACATTCAAATGTATGTGTGTATACACACAGACACAGAAGACAGATACACATACACATACACATATATACATACATACATGCATACACATACATGTGTGTATGCGCATATATGTATATGTGCATACACACAGACAGAAGACAGACACACACATATATATATATATACACATACACATATATACATACATTTATACATACAGGTATATTATATATGAAAATATCTTGAAATTCCCTCTCCTTTGCCAGTGATTTATTTGGGGGAGGTTGGTGAGAGGCAACTGTGGTGTGGAGAAAAGAGCACTGGATTTGGACTCTGGTACCAATATTGCCTCTGCTACTTACTACCTTTGTCACCTTAGGCAAATTATTTAATCTCTGTAGATTTGACCTCATCTGGAAAATGATGTTGGACTCAAATGTCTCTGAGATCCTTTCTAGTTCTAAAGCTATCCTGGATGTATTCCTAGAGTGCTGTGTGTGTACATATATGACTACAGATATATATATATATATATATATATATATATATATATATGTTTGTGTGCTCACTATCATGTAACAGAACTGCAGAGCAGCATCCCAGTTTGATTGATTGGAGTAAAGGCAGGTGATGTGATAAGGTCTCCAGCTCCTCAATTGTAGTCACCTTTCTTAACAGAGAAACTTACATAAATAGCTGTGTAGTACTGCACAGAGAGAATACAGAGGCCTAGGTCCTGTCCTTGATTTGAATACACATTTGCCCTGTGCTAACTGAGAGGGTTTTTCCTCCCCCCAACTCAAGTTTTCATAGGGAAAGGACAAATATCTTTAACATATCTGTAACACATATTAACTATGGGACCATGGGCAAGTTGTTTAATTTCTTTGATCCTCAGTTTCCTCATCTGCAAAATGGGTGTAACAATACCCCTAAGTTTCTACTTCACAGGATTGGGTAAAACACATTGTAAAGCTGAAAGCCATATGTAAATGCCAATTATTACTATTCTTATGTTCTGGCTCCTATGGGCATTGGAAGGCATTGTTTTGGTTGAGTACATTTGTTTCTGCTTTTTTGTTTGTCACAGAGAAAAGAAAAAGAATGTTCTGCCTTCCCAAAGACAAAATGCAGATTTGCTTATGTCATATGGACAAGTCCCATTTCAAGACTTTAAAAAAAAGAAAAAAAAACAACTCTTGAAGATACCATATATGTGATTAACAGCAAACTATTCTAGGCCAGGTCATTGTTGTCATTTTAATAGATCAGACCACAGAAAATTCAAAATGCAAAACTGAACAGATTGGTATCTACAGGGATCTAGAGTTGTGCAAATTCTAGCAACCATAGATTCCTGGTGAACTACCCAAATAAATAAAAGCAAAAAAAACCAATCAGAACTAAATAAATCCCTCCTCTTTCTTGTTGCTGGAAAATTAAATTGTTAGTCAGCAGATGCCTTAGAATGCTTCATCAAACTTGTTGGTTTCAGTATCTGACATGATGAGATGGTAACATGGCTAGAGCACAATTACATTAATTTTCTTGCAATATGATTTTATTAATTGTTTCACACTATTGAGCACAGCCATGGCTAAGAATATTTTTTCCACTTGGGGCAAAGACAGTTGGGGGAGATGGGGTGGGTAGGAACAATGTGCAGGGCACTCAGAATATGTGTAGAATCAATCTAGGAGAAGAAGCAAGATGACCTGACCCTCTTCTTTCCTTCATACTCAATCGACTAGCTTAGGATCTTGTGGCTGAGGCCCCCCATGCTGTGGTATATAGGCTATAAAATTGGGGCAAGAAGTACCCTCTAATTTCAGCACATGGGACAAATTCCCAGCCACACTGCCCTAATTATATCTCTGCTGTTGAGTTTGTATAAGGATGAGTCAAGGGGCACTAATATTTGGAGGTTATTTGCTTTTACTTACCTTTTAGTTGAGCCAAGTTTTCTCACTGATTGTCAGTTATCATATTTCTTCAAGAAAACTAATTCAAAAGGCACACTGTAATAAACAATAAGCCTTCAATATTTCTCATCTGCAAAGCCTCCACAGAAAATATATTTTTTTCAGTTACATAACGTCTTTTATCCTTCTTTAATGAGCTGCAACACAGGCTGATACACAATGTAAAACTGATGTGTCAAAATGTTGGAAACTGGATGCACACACTTTAAAAGGAGAAAAACAAATTTAATATCTTTAATTAGTAATAAAAGATTGGCACTGATTTTTTTTTCTGGCTAAGACCATCACAACACTGCCCAGGCCCTTCAGTGAGTAGATCACATTAGCCTCTCGACATGTGGAAATCTACTCAATGGATTATCAATGGGGAATTATTGATTAAGGGGAGAAAATGAGAGTTCAGGAAATGAAAAGACAGATTTGAAAAAGGTTGTATATGGAGGTCTTATGGAGGACCAACTTCAGCATCATTTCCTAACAAATTGTTCACCTCCTTAAAAAAATTCTAACTGATAAAAGATTAGACACATTTTAGATAGGAAAATACCATTTCTCTTGTTTGCAGTAGGTTCTAAGAATAGTGTCTCAAATATGGATCTCACAAAATTGTTGCAAGGTTTAAATGAGATGATACTTACAGAATGACTTGTAAACTTTAAAGGGCTATATAAATATAATGTTATTTTCTCCAGTGCTCAGCATATTACCAAACAGTTAATAAATGCATGTTGAATTCAGTGGAATTGAATTAGTTCTACTCTGCTGGCACTCAGCTAGACTTTTTTTCTTTCACATGACGCATTTAAGGCCCCAATCAAAGATGTCTTCAAGGATTCTTTCACCTACTAAGGGCTACAAATTAGGCCACATATTAACTTGAAAACCTGTCAGGTGTAGTGGGATGCTTGTTACAAATTACCATATAGAATCTTGCCTGATAACATGACATACTATGTCTAATATAAAAATATTATAACAAAATATAATGTTATACATATATATTATATAGTAATAAAATATTCTTGGGAGGAGTAAAAACCCGTGCATCCATGTAGGGAGTTTCCTGACTTGGAAACTCTCTCCTCTGATGCAAATTAGTATCATGTTTTTGACTTCTAGTCTTCAAGTGGTCTGCAGTTCAGAGGCCACACAGTTGATATGTGTCAGAAGCAAGACTTGAAGATGGGTCCTCCTGACTCCAAGACTTGCTCATCTCTGATGTCTTTCTGCAAAACTAATATAAGTAGACCTTTTTCATTTATAAACTTATTTAATGCTTTCTAATCATTATTTAGTATTTTAATTATTTAATTATGTCTCTACACACAGATGCTAAGCTCTCAAGCCCATGTGCCAAGGACTGCATAGAGGTGGTTGGAGAGAAGGGAATACACATTATATGGAGCCTACTACATGCCAGGCACTATGCTAAGGGCTTTAAAAATATCTCATTTAATTCTCCCCATACCCCTGTGAGGAAGTAGGTGCTATAATGATCCCTATTTTACAATCAAGGAAAATGAAGCAAACTGAAGTTAAGTGACTTGCTCAGGGTCACACAGCTATTGTATACAAAGCCAGATTTGAACTCAGATTTTCTTGACTCTAGATCCAGTCTTCTATTCACTATGCTACCTAGCTGCACACTAATAGAAAACAGAAAGTTCTGGAGGACCTAGGAGGCCCAAGGGAAAAAATCAGAAGAATGACTAGAGAAGAAACAGTGAATAGCTATCTGGCACAGGAGTTGGGATTGCTAATGGAGGGGAAACAAATCCACCCAGACAGGAAAGAGGCAAATAGTCTTGAGAGGCAAGGAGCGTATTATGGCCATGGAAAGTCAATCAATGATGCAAATATGCTTAAGCATAATTTTAGGCATAGTTTGTGATCCTTAGTTACAATAGGAAAGAATCCAAAATATGCATATACTTCCACCTCAAATATTATGGACTTTTGATCTTCTGGTATAGGGGTTCCAATCTGGGGTGTACATGAACTCAGGGAGCGTGAGGATTTTATTAAAGAGGCATGGGGAATATTTAAAAACTAACTATTCCTTTTTAATGAAATATTACCAAAGTTGTGGTGTTAGTGAACAAAAAAAGTATGTATTGGAGACAGATGCTAAAGAATTCTGGCATATATGAATTAAAGCTTTTTAGTGAAAATGAATTCATCCCTTTATTTTATTTCTTATATCCATGTGTATTGTAATCTCTAGAATGTTTCCTTTTGTAATTAATGGAGGGTAAAGAAAGATATACTGAAAATGAAGAGGTATGAGGAACAAAAAAGTTTGGGAAATCCTGCTCTAGTGCATGAATATTTTTATGAATCACCAGGCGTAGTGAACTGACTTAAGGTTCTGCATGAGTTGACACTGCTCAAATTTCAAGGAAAGAATCTTCTTTCTCATCTTCCTTCATAGAAACTGGTTAAGTTTTATAATGGTCCTACGACCACGAGTCTACACTGGGGCATATGCTCGTGGTACAGGGAGACACTCATACAGAGTGACCCTTGGGTCCTTGCTCTTGTTGGCCCACTAAAGTCCTTGAATGTTCTAGGGAGGCCATTTTACTTCAGAAACAATCCTGACATTTGAGGTCCACTTCAGGGATACCCTAAGCATTTTATGAAGTAAGTATTCTGGTTTAGTGGAAAAGCATTGAACCTAAAAGCAAGAAGAATTGGGTTTGAAGTCTGTCTCCATATTTGTATGACCTTGAGCTGGTCATATGTCCTTCCTGGGCAAGTCTCTGTCTCCTTGTCTGTCAAATGGGGATAATAAGACTTGCATTTCATGTAGTTCAGAGGAAAGTGCTTTGCAAACTATAGTTGAAATTAAGCATGCAAAGTAAAGATTATTACTGTTATATCTATTTGTATGCCCAGAACCTAGAACACTTCCCTATGTACAATAATAATGATAATAATAGTAAAAACACTTATACAGCAACTTAACACTTTGCAAGGTGCTTTAATGTGGCATCTAATTTAATACTGTCAACAACCCCATGAGGCAGGCACTGTAAATCTTATGAACTCTCAAATAAGGTTTGTTGAAAATGTTGGGTTTCTCTGGATCTGCCTTGCAGTTGAAACACCTTTGTACTAGACTCATATTCTTCCAAGGGTTCCCCTCTCTAGAGATGGTCCAGCCCAAAGAAAGAAGATGATTATGCCATATCCATATTATATAGATTTACAGTACTCATTTCTGTCTTTATTTGGAGATTTTCTTGTCCCTTATTTTGAGTTTGGTATAGTATTGCTGGTTAATATTTTACTTCTGGGGGAGGGGAAGGAAGAATAAGTGATTATTAAGCACATATTATGTCCCAGGCACAGTGCAAAGTGCTTTACAAATATCATCTCATTTAATCTTACTATTCTCTCAAAGTTTTAAAAAATAAGTTTATGTTATTATTTTTGTTTTTATGTCATAGTCATTTCTAGATACAGCAATATCTGTTCCCCACTCCCAGCCATCACCTTGGGTGAATGGGGGAAAGGAAGAGAGCCACCCCTTGTAATAAAGAAAAATAATTAAGCAAAACTAACCATGTTATAGCATACAGAATATTCTATACCATATGCATATTAACTGAAGAATGAAAGGCATTTGCTCATTTCTATTTTAGGATAAAGACTGATAGTTACAAATATTCAGCATTACTTTAGTTACCTTTTTCCATTACACTATTTCAATCATTATGTATGTTGTTTTTTCTGGCTCTAGTTATTTCACATTTTCTGCATCAGTTCATATTAATCTTCCCAAGTTTCTCAGAGTGCATATTCACCATTTCTCACAGCACAACAATATCCTATTATACTCATATACCATAATTTGTTTAGCTATGCTGCAATTAAGGGACACCCACTTTGTTCTGAGTTTTTGTTTTTATTTTCTACCACAAAAGTGGACAAACATTTTGTCATATTTTTAAAGCATAGAATTTTGGATTAGGGGCTGTATTTGTGATTTCATTGGACCACCTATTAAGAAACGGTTATTCCATTATCAGAATTAAAAAAAGACATTTTAATTAAATATTTAGTTTTTAAAATCCTATAGTCTGAAGTATGTTTTTCCCATGTAAAGATAAAGAATTTCTTAAAAATGCACCTATAATTTTCAGATGTAAGTCAATGGGAAAATAGTATTCTGTTGGAAGAAGTGTGCCTTATTGAAAACTTTCCTGGAATTTGTTTGCTGTACCAAGTATTGAAATAACTCTATTTCCTTTTTTTTGTTCTGAAATAGAGAAATC
Organism: Vombatus ursinus; assembly: GCF_900497805.2. NCBI lineage: Eukaryota > Metazoa > Chordata > Mammalia > Diprotodontia > Vombatidae > Vombatus > Vombatus ursinus. The sequence continues at coordinate 10,070,361 of NW_020954590.1, read as the reverse complement.
AGTTTCTGAAACTGGTATTAAGTAGCAAAGAAACTTACCTAGTAGAGAAAATCATCTGTGAACAGCATGTATGTTCACTTACTCTGTCTTCACAGTCAAAACATATAATCCTTACTTATGTGAACAATTAAAAATATACCTGAAGTTCTAGATATTTTCATTACTTTGGGGGCTTGTATAATTACATATTCCCTCCATTTACCACTTCAACTCATATATAGTCATATGGTCTCGATGGGATACACCCAGATACAATCTGGAACAGAAATGGTAACCATGAATGAATGTAGCTTATATCAGTTTTCTACATTTGCTATCCTCTTTTCTTCCTTTGGCCAAATGTATCACTGTGGTAGCTGATGACACATTTCAAATAACACTATATGCATTGATGTAATACATCATTCCTAAACTTTCAGTACAGCTAATGAGGTGTCATAATAATGTTAAATAATAATATTTTCAAGTTTCTTTGTTTTAATTTTGAAAAAAAAGATCACTTTCAATATTTGACCTAAGTGATCAAATGAAATATTTTAGCTTAATGTTCACTTAGGTAGATAATTGCTACATTTCAGTAAAATCAGGTCTCCAATCTCTTTGTGATATTTCTGGTCATATCCCTGGGATTTTAAAATGTTCTACCTATCAAGGGCTACATGATGGAGATACAGTGATTTCCCCAGACAGAGAAGGGTATTTGGGAACAGAGAGGACTTTGTGACATGTTATGGGCCCATAATTAGCTATGGGAATCTTCTTGCAAACTTTAGGACTTATTAATTGGTAGACCACAGGGACTTCGTTGCTTGCCCCTGGATTTGATATTTTAATATGTTTATAGATGATTCTTGCTTTTAACTCTATTCTGATGGTGGAATATATATTTTTACTTTATTTTAATCAGACATATAAAATGTGAATTTGTGGCAGTGAATGCATTTTGACATAATAAAGGAACATATTCATTTAATTATCCCAGAAGCTTTTTTATTTTTTTACCTTATCACATTAACATACATGTTCTTAATATAAGTAATATTGTCTTAATTCTTTGTCAAACCACAACATTAATATCAATTTCAATTATACAATGGGATAAATTTATAATATATTGTAAGACTCTGCACATCCATTTGCCTCATTTTAAAAATAACCACTAGACTATCATGAATGTGTATAAGAAAAAGAAAAGCAAGAAGGTGGGATAAAGCAGATTCAGGGTTCTCTAGCTTCTTATATTTATTGCTTAACAGCCTTTCATTTGTAAAGAGTACCAGACTTTTTAGAACCTAAACATTAGTAAACATAAATTCACAATTATAAAAGATTTTAAACTTTACAAAACATTTTGGTTTCTTAGTTCATAGGATTGCTGAATCATAGCTGGCAGAAAGATCATCTAATCTAATCTTTTCATTTTATAGATCAGGAAACTGAGGCAAAAAGAGGGTAAGTTACTTATTCTTGTTTATACAATTCTGTAGCAGAACCAAGATTCAAACTCAGTCCTTTTTCCTTTCTGAAATTGCCTTTTGTCAGTTTGTGAGTTTAATTTTTTTAATGGTCACATAAATGCATTTAAACAAAGTAAAAATGATTATATATATGTATTATATTATATATATAGTATATATAAAGCCCATAATTTCCAATTTCTACTTTCTTTTTTTAAAATGTATTTAATTTTTATTTTTAGCTTCAAGTTCTTGCCTTCCCCTCCTCCTCCATTCATTAAGAAGGCAAGAAATATGATACCCACTATCCATATGAAGTTATGCAAAGCACGTTTCTGCATTGACCATGGTTCAAAAAACCCCAAGGAAAATAAAGGGGAAAAATATGCTTCTGTCTGCACTCTGAGACCATCAATTTTCTGTCTGGAGGTGGACAGCATTTTACATCAGGAGTTACTTGGAATTGTGGCAGATCCTTTCATTGATCAGAGTTATTGTCTTTCTCAGTTTATTATCTTTACATTATTACTGTTATTGTATAGATTGCTCTTCCGGTTCTTCTCACTTCACTTTGTATTAGCTCATATAAGCCTTTACAGGTTTTTCTGAAGCCACCCTCTTTATCATTTCTTATAGTACAATAACATTTGGTCATAATCATGTAATGTAGAATGTTCATTTCTCAAATTGATGGATATCCTTTAAGTTTCCAACTCTTTGCCACCAAAAAAAAAGAACTGCTATAAATATTTTTGCATATATGTGTTCCTAGAGAAGTGGTCTTTTAACTTCCATTAGAAGATCTCCAAATTTGGTGGTGTGATATTATCTACTGAGGGAATCTAGTACATTTTTTTGTGAAATCTCTAGTTATTAGGAAATAATTTCTTGTCATCCAACCTAAATTTTCCTCTTTGCTATTCCTATTCTTTGTTCTTGTTTCTGCCTACGGGGGTCCTTGAGGACAAGTTTAAGCCCTATTTCACATGCCATTCCTTTAAGTATCTTCAATACAGCCATCATATTCCCCTTGAGTCCTTTCTTCTCCAGACTAACCACACCAGTTCTTTCAACTGATTCTCATACATCATGGATTCAAATCACTTCATCACCATAATTGCCCACCTCTATATATGCTCTAGCTTACTAATATTCTTCCTAAACTGCTGTGCCAAGAACTGAACAGAATATTTCGGATATGGATTGATGAAGGCAGAATGGAGAGGGACTATTGAGGTTAAATACCGTGAGGGTAACTTATGGGCTTCAAATATGTCAGTGAGCTAGGGGGATGTTAACTCCAGTTATGCGAAGCCTTCCTTTGGTGGAATGGGAGGATGAGAACAATTTGTTCCAAAGGCCATGAAAATGGCTGAAGCAGGTGCTGTGGAGCATGTAGAGCTTGGTTAGACATCAAAGAAGCTAAGGTTATCTGCTGCATCCTAGGTCATTGACAATTATCTTGACTTTTTTCTTGTCACTGCACTTTGATGACTATGGAAGAGAGAATGAAGCTGATGACTTTGTGTATCTCTACCTTGCTTAATTCCAATTCATGGACAAGTCATTCACCACCCTGCGATGGCGTTGGTCGTCTCCAAAAACAAAGGACAAAGAACAACAGAGGGACTATTATCCCTTACTTGCCTCTCTCTCTACATAGAACAAGATTATATTAATTTTCAGCTGTCATTTCAAACTTTTGATTCATATCAAGCATGAAATCCACTAAAACCCCCAGAATTTTCCTGACAAAATGCCCACTAACTATTCTTTCCTCTTCTTGAACTTGTGATAATTGTTTTTCCCACTCAATGTGTAAGTCCTTGTATTTATTCCTACAGAACTTCATCTTATTAGATTTTGTCCAATGCTCTAGCTCAAGATCTTATTTAATCCTAACTCTCTCATCCACTGGGTTATCTATCCCTCCCTCCTTTGTGTCATCATGAAATCAGATGAATATGACATGCTGTCCAAGTCATTAAAATGCTGAACAGCATACAACCAACCTCAGATTCCTAAGCCTCAAGATCTATTGAAGGTCACTTTGAGGAATTTGTGACTGCTCTTTGAGTACAACTATTCAACTAACTCTGAATCCACCTAACAGTATTATTATCTAAAACATATGTCTCTCCCTTTTCCATAAGAATAGCAAAGGCTTTGCCAGTTTATCAAATGCTTTGCCAAAATATAGGTAAATGATATCTACAACATTCTCCTGATTTAGCAGTTTTGAAACCCTGATAAAAAGGAAATAAGGCTAATTTTGTGTTATCTGTTCTTTATAAAGCCATATGAGACCATTTTAATTCTCACTCCCCTTTCTAGTTGTTCACTAAACCTCTCTTTAATGATCCATTCTAGAATCTTACCAGGAACAGAAGTCAAATTTGTTAGCCTATAGCTTATAAATTCTTCTCTTCCCTTTTTGAAAATTGGGACAGTACTTGTCCTTCATTCCTATGCCACCCCTCACATTCTCTATGATCTATTAAATAACAAGGACAGCGGCTAGCAAACACATCCATGAGTTCTTCCAGTAGATAAGTATATAGTTCATCTAGGCCAGGAGTCATGAAAAGGAACTTTGTACTCTCTTATTATTCCCTTGCTTATCATTTTTTTTCTCCATTTTTTCTGTCATTTCCAATGCAAAAATTAGTCTCCATAACAGAGAAAATAAGCCAAGTTACTAGTGAGCAGCTCTTAATTCTCCCTTATGCCTGGTATCATCATCGTCTCCACCCCAAGCAGTGCTCCATAATAAATGTTAGTGAATGAGTAAATGAAGGAATGAATTAATAATAATGAATAGGGATTTCTTCTCAATATGGAAAACATTGAAAAGTACTTCTTTTAAAATGAACATAGTAACAAGATTTCTATTTGTGAAATTACTTCAGATATTGCTTTATTTTGATTCATTTAACAACATTCTTTCATTTATTCATTCATTGAGCATTTATTCCTCAACTTCCACAATTGCTTTGGCTTTTCTTTAAGAAAAAAAATACATTTTTCCCTGGATTTTATTGGGCTTCTTTTCAGGTCACAGTTATACTAATAAATAGCCTTAACCCTAACTTTATAATTCTTGTTAAATAGAGTAAAACTTTGGCCTACAATTGTTTCTCTGTTATCATGGTTCTATCCCATTACATCATATCATGTCATAGCTATTTACTAAGATGCTTTAAAGCTCACACAGTATTGTTTTAATGCATTCATTAGCTAGCTGATGATGACGATGATGATGATAATAATGATAATAGCATTCTTTTGAACTTCAAGCATAGAGTTGCAGCACTGCATATGGTGGAGGTGGGGTAAGAAATACGGATAGTAAAGGAGATGTTCTCTTCTTTAGACTTCTGTTTTTTTTTTCCATAGAATTTTTGGACTGTGGAGGGGTTGGGACTTATTATTAATTTTATTTAGCAGAATGTGAGCAGTCATGATTTTTATGTGGTCAAACTTTTGTATTTACTCATGTTCTGTATGCATTAAGACAGGTATGTAAGAAAGAAAATGGACTTTCTCCTGGTTGCTATTAATGGATGGTAGACAGTTTCAGGCCCTTTTAAAGCATTCCATTTTTAGTAGAATTGTACACTAGTTCTAAGAATCTCTCAGTTCAGGAGGGATGTTTACTTTTGTTATAATCTTTAATGGTCACTGAGCTAGGTCCAACCCATTCTATATGCAGCAGCTATTCTGAAACAAATTACTTATCCACTGATGTGAGCTATGAAGGAACAAATGAACCAGGTGTGTGAATGTAGGTTGCTAATGTGACCACTAACATTAAGTTACTAATGTGACCCTCTCATTAACCATTACTTTCAATTAAATGTTCTAAAACAATTAGCTTTTGAGCTACATATTCTTATTTATAGCATATACATTCCCTGATGAGAGTAGAAATTACTGCTGGGAAAACTGAGTCTCAGACTTTTAATTTAGATACTAAGTAAAGATACATTACCTCAGATAGACTTGGTTCTTATGGAACTATGAAGCCCCAATTCTCCTGGTCACAAGACACTCTCACAGCCCAGGGAGTCCTCTTTGGAAGGCTTCTATTGAAATACATAAGTACTTTGTGCAAAAAAAAAAAAAAAGAGAGTGAGGAATGCCACAGAGACAGTCTGGCCTACTCTCTGAAAAAAGGGTCTCAAAACATTGAGATTTTCCACTGATCTTCAGTGGAATCACATTAAAAATATATATATTGTTCTTTTAGGTCATAAGTCAGAGGATCTTGCTGCTTCCTTTGATTCTACACATTCTTCTGCCTTAAAAACTGAGGCCACCATGAGATTGTCTGAAATGATTATCTAAGAAAGATTGACAAACCTGAGATCCACATAGTTGAAATACTGTACCAATTTAACTAATGGTAAACATTGTTATTCTCTGCTAGGAGCCTACAGTTGAAATAAAACAAAATTCCAAATAATATGAAGTTTTAAAATACATAGAATAAGAAGTACTATGGAAATATACAGTGACAAAACCTAGAATATTAAGGTTTTTTAAAAAATTATTTGCAATATTGTTGTGAAGGAGAATCTGATATTAATAAATTACAACATTAGCAGCTTACATTTAAATTTGTGTTTAGATTAATGATTTATAGGTTTTCAAAGTGCTTTCTCATGCATCAGATTCATGTTTAGATCACACTTCTATAGCATTTGTAAATACATATCAAATGATTAAGAAACTCATCATGTTACTGAATAGTCAAGGGACATGATGATGCTTCATTCAGAGTTCATATTTGGTTTTCCTGGGATGAACATTAGGAGCCCCATGGTAGGCACCATAGATAATGTGGAGAGAAGACTTTAGTGCAAGCCCCAGGGATCTGTGCTGTTTAACATTTGTATCAATGCATTGGATAAAGGCATGGCTGACATACTTATCAAAGCTGGGAGAGAGAGATAATGTGTAGACTGTCAAAATTGGGATCCAGAATAATTATTGAAAGACTAAAAAATGTATGAAATTTAATAAGGATAAATATAAAGACTTACATGGGCTCAAAAAACCAATTTCACAAGTACAAGGTGGAGGAGACATGAATAGATACCAATTTGTCTGAAAAAGAACTGGTTATTTTAATGAACTTTCACAAAATAAAAGACAACAATGTGATAGGGTGATCAAAAAACTAAAGCCATCTTAGTTTGAATTAAGACTGACATAGTTTCCAGTACTAGGGAGGTGATAGTCCCAATGTGCTCTATCTTTGGCAGACCATATATGGTACATGTCTTCAGCCCGAGGCACTATATATTTTAAGGTCACAGGCAATCTGGAGAGCGTCAAAGAGAAGGCAACTAGTATGATGAAGGGTCTTGAAATAATTCTATGTGTGGGTAGATGGAAAGAATTGGGTTCTTTAACCTAGCAAAAAAAAAAAACAACTTTAAGGGCATATAATCTCTGTTTTAAAGTAGTGAAGGGCTGTTATAGGGTAAAGGATTTACATTTTTTTCATCATCAGAAGTGAGAGTAATTGGTGGAAGTTGGAGAGAGGCAGATTTAAGGGAAAATGTGAGGAAAAACTTCTAATGATTAGAACCATATACAAGTGGAACAGAGTGCTCTAGAAGGTAGTGGGTGCCACCACCACTTAATCTCATGCCCACTGGACATCTCCAAGCAGAGGCTGTATGACCACTTATTGGGGAAGGTATAGGGTGGATTCTAGTTCAAGTACGGGTCAGACTAGATGGTCTATGGGATTCCTTTTAATTCTTGAATTACGCCATTTTGTGTGGTTCAGAGAAATGTAAATCTCATCTTTTTTTCCCACTTAAGTAATAAAAATTTGTTGAGAATTCCTGGGATAGCTACTATCTCTTTCTGGCCTTGGAGGGAAACCAGCTAGACAGTAAATCACTGAGAAATCACACCATCCTTATACCCCAGGCCCATCTCATCTTTCTTAAAACACACACACACACACACACACACACACACACACACACACAAACACGCAAACACACAGAACAATTCCTTTTTTCCAAAAAAAGGTAAAAATTTTTTAAAAAACCTCCAAAATCCTCTTTCAACTTTTCCATCATTGGCAAGAAGTCTTTGAGACAACTATTTCCCAACAAACACATACATGGTTTCACTCTGCTTAACTTACCATATACATGCTATCACTAAATTTTGTCACATTGTCTTTTCATATCCTTTCTTTTATTTCACCTTATTCTTTTAAATCACTAGCTTTGGCTTAGGATACTTCTTGATATTAGTATTGTAACTAGTAATGTTTAGTATAGATACTCTTCTACCTTCATCAAACATGTTGGGGAAAATACAAGTTTCCAAGAATCATTCCTTGTTTTTTCCGTGTTTCCACCTGTCCCTTTAAAATGACAATTGAAGTCATGGCCTATTGGAAATATTTCCACTTCAGTACTTCAGTCCTGCCTAAAATGACACTGTTCTTATTATCTTACCTTTAACAATACAAACTGCACTCAGTCCTGTACACTGATATCAAAATCATGTTTTTGTTTTTGTTTTTCTCACTTATAGGTCATTTGACATACTAAAGTCATGTTCATCACCCTATTCCAACAGTCCTACAAGTTAATGGTCCATGGCTACCTAGTTTCTCTTTCTCTCTTTCCATGATGGCCTAAAGTGGAGATATCTGACCAATGAGTTTAAGAGAAACCTTGTGGTCGTTACCTGCCCAGAAAGTTACCTCTGAATTTCTGCTTTGGGAGGACTGATGATCTTGCCATGCCCAAATGTTCTAGTCATTCCAACAAAACCTGGGAGGATATTGGATTTGAAATCAAAGGGTTCAAATTTAAATCTTGTCTCTGTTATTTACTACCTGTGTTACCATTGACAACTCAATTTATATGATTATTCCCCAGGTTCTAGTTTATGCAAATTTAAAATGAGGTGGTTGGACCAGATAGCCTCTGAAAGCTCTAGGTCTATGGTCTTATGAACCTATAAACTTTCTGGGTTTTATTTCTCTCATCTTTAAAAGGAAGGAATTGGACATCTAAAGTACCTTTCAGTTCTAACTTGATGACCTTACAAAGTCTGTAAAGGAGGGAAGCAAGCAACTTAAGGGACAAGCAAGCTGGATAGATGAGAGTATGAATGTGAAGCATACTATAGAAATTGGTCATTCAGGTAGGCAGTCAGTATAATGAATTAATAAAACTAATTAGAATGGAAAAACCAAATATATCAATGAAAATTTGTTTAAAAAACACAAAGCTAATTAGAAGCAAGGACAGGGAAAAGGAATGGTTAGAGGTGAAGCAGAGCTGGTAAATCCAGATAAGCAACCAGATAGTAAGACTGATATAAATTCTGTATTGATTGGGTGCTATAGTGGTGTCAGGGTCTTTTGACAACATGGCCTAATGGACAAATAATCTCCTGAGCTTCTTAAGGGTTTCATGGTTCTTTGTCCCAAGACATGATAATTCTTGCCTAATACATAAGTGGGTACACACACACACGCATACACACATGCACACGCACACACACAGAGATATATTCTTTAAATTCAAGAAAGACGTGTTCCCACACACAATATCTAGTAGAGTTGTTTTTCATCCTTCCTTCTCAAAGTGGACCAATAACATCACAAGGGTGATGTCTTGACTTGCCCTGAATTGGATATATGTGAGTCAGAGATGCACAAAGTCATCAGTCTCATTCTCTCCTCCAGTCATCAGAGTTCAGTGACAAGACAAAAGTCAAGACAACTGGTGACAGCCTGGCTCAAGATGCAGTGGGTGACCTTGGTCTTTCTAAATTAAGGTTTTTCCCAGATCTCAGTTTGTCTAAGATCATGCCTATTCAGTGACTAAGGGACAGGTAAGAGTTGATGGCTTAATTTGCCATCACAAAGATATCAATCTGGAAGGGGAAGACCCTCAGAGTTTTTGGCCCTAACAGAAAAAAAAATGCTATTTACACTCCATTCTAAGCCATCAAAACCTAAACAATGAACTACAGAGGCTTGGGTTGGGGCTATTATTGGCCATTCAATGAAAGCCAGAGTGATTTTGGTTTAAAGATACAGTCAAGCAGCTCCATTTAAAACACAATGGGCTTTTTAAAAGCCTGTCTTTTCAGAGCTATATTTCAAGAAATCAAAAATAAAAACTTCACAGGACAAAAAGTAAATTGCCCCAGCTTTTTGTAAATAAGTAAATAAATGAAGAAGAGGAAAAAGAAAATTCATTGAGAGAAGGGGTCCTTTTGTTTTTATCTTTACATCCTCAAAATATAGCACAGTGCTTCACATATTTCTTTCCTTGCCCCATCCCCATCCACAACCGAATTTCACTATTATGATGTTATTGATGTGGACCACTCCTGGTGAGAAAAACTCTATCTACCAATGCAGATAAGCAACTTTTTAAGAGAGCTTCCTGAGAACATTGAGAGGAAAAGTGGCTTGACCAAAGACACAGTCAGCAAGTGTCAGCAATGGGACTTGAACCCAGGACTTCACAATTTTTAGGTCAGTTCTCTATTCATTGCACCTTCTCTCTCATACCTCACACATATCAGGGGCTTAATAAATTCTTATTGAATTGAAATTCTTGGTTCTTTGCATCCTTATATCCATTTTAAAATATACGTAGTTCATTATGGCTAGAATACCTTCTTAAGCTAGGATCAACACGCACCTTTTTGCTATTTCTTTAACTATTTCTTACAGTACTTCTTCTGCTCCTCACAGCTCATCTACCTTTTTTTTTTCCGCAGACACTTTTCTTGTCCAAAAGTATATGGGATGACAATTCTTTGGACCCAGTGATATACTCACAGAGCTTGCAGAAAAAGAAACAAATATGTACCCAATAAATAGGGACATAAACTTAAAACTAATTTTGGGACTAAATGTTATTACTTTTCTTAATGTGTTTTACAGTTTTAAATTAAATTCCATCTGACAAGTATTTATTGAACACCTATTATTTTCCTTGAACTCTACTAGGGCCCTTGGGAGATGCTATATAAATATATGACAAGGTCACTGCCTTCAAGAAGCTTAGAGAATTGTTGGAGAGACAAAGAAATGCAGATAAAAGGATTAGAGAACAATAGGACAGAATATAATCAAGTATAGATTGAATAGTTCAAACCAAGTGTTGTAGAAGCTCAGGCAGGTAGAGACCTTCTGTCTTCTGTATTTGTCATTCTTCAGGTACACCAACTCCTCTTCCTCTACGTTCATTCCCTTTACTTCTAATAAGAAAAATGGGGTCTCAGGCCACCTTTGACATCATCACCTAGTTCTATTGGATTTGTTAATAAAAGATTCTTCCTTGCTGACTTCCTGTCCAAAGCAGCACTTACTGACTAGCAGAAGTTCACAATGATCTATAATTTCTCTGGAGAACACAAATATAACAGCTCTGTCCTGGGCCAGAAGAAACCTCAAGGCAAAATAGCAAAATTTAGAAGAATGGAAGATGAAAGTTTCAATACTGCATAGCCTCAGCAATGGAACTACATTTGAGAAGTGCTGTGTTCAATTCTTAGCACCACATTTTATGAAAGGCATTCATAAACCTGTAGCAAAGCCAGAGGTGGGTGACCAGAATACAGAGAAAAGGTCATGGCATACACAGATTTGTTTAAAACACTGAGGATATTTCACCCAGATAAAAGAAGACTGAGGTGGGGGGAGAGATTATAGGGCAGACATGATAGATGATTTCAATTATTTGAAGAGCTATCATGTGAGAAAATTAGATTTGTTTTGCTTGGTCCCAGAGGTTAGAACAAGAATCCAGATTTAGACTCAAAATAAAGAAAGAAATCCCAATAGAGCTGTCCAAAAGTGAAATTGGCTACCTTAGTGAGTTCCTATCACTAAAGGTCTTCAGGTAACAGTATCTATGACTACTTGTCACAGATCTTGTAAATGTGATTTCTGTCAAATAACAAGTTGGATTAGATGGCCTCTGAGGTCTCTTCCATCAAATCAGCTTTGATTCTATGAATTTGACCCAGAAGTCCTATAAAAAGTAGATTAAAACTAAAAGACCATATACCAAGAGTGAGGGGCAGAATAATGGAGATAATAGTGAGCAAAGACAAATTCTCCCCAGCTGGTCAGTTGGTCAGCAAGCATTTAGTAAGGGCCTACTATGTGCCAGCTGCTGGGATAAGTGATACAAAAGAAAGGCAAAAGACAGTCCCTGTTCTCAAAGAGCTCCCATTTTTAATGGTGCTCCCCCAGTGGATCATATAGAGTGTTGGCACCTGTACCTACATGCTCAGTTGCCCAAATGCTAATATGTATTACATATTATCACACACAGACATCATATATATCATATATATCATATATATGTACATCTTTATTGGTTCTGATTCTGAACTTATGACTCATTTATTAAAAATTTACATAGTACATGTAACATTGATAGTAATACTATGAGTTATGTCATACAAGCTTTTATTATCCCCATTTTATTTAAATACTCAAGTGAATTGGTGACCTCATCAATTTGAGAGTTCATTTTAAGAATTAGGAAACTAAGACTCAGAGTTTAAGTGACTTGTCCAGGGACACAATCAGTTAGGTGGGAGAGCCCCAGAGCTAAACTCTCCCAATTAATAATAGTAATTGGCATTTATAAACCACTTTAAGGTTTGCTAATAAGTTTATAAATATTATCTTATTTTTAAAAGTAACCCCAGGAGATAGGTGACATGAATATCTCCATTGGCAGATGAGGAAAATGAGGCAGACAGAAGTTAACTGACTTGTTTTAGATTACACAGCTAGTAAGTATTTGGATTTGGACTTAGATATTTCTGACTCCAAGTTCAGATGTCTGTCCACTGTGTCACCTAGTTGGTCTCTTCCTCCACCTCCAATGGCCTATTTATTTACACCAGACTGACTCTGAATCCAATAGTGGTCAATGTTTGAGAACCACCAACTCATTATATCAGAGACCATGACTGTAGTGGACCTGGGTTGCAGTGTAGAGATTCCCAACCATTTTTTATCTCCATCCTCCTGAGTCTTTAGTAAACCTTTTTGTAACTACTGTTCAATATAAAAAGGAAATAAATTCTAGAGTTTATCAGGCATGTATGAATATAAGAAATAATACAAATATTAATTTTTAAATAAAACCATATTAATCAATAACATGTTTTAATATCATTAAGTAGTTAACACAGTCAACTGTATCATTCAGACCCTTGATTCTATTTCTTGTCAACTAAGAGTTTGATTCTTGGTATAGTTTTAGAAAGAAGTGGCCACATATTTTGTTCAATCTCCCATTTGTTTCTTGCATTGGATTTGCTTTAGAATGGGACTAAAGTCCTGATTCAGAGAGTTGTTATGCACAGAATTAAAGCTGGGGAACACTTTTAATAAGAATGGAATTTGTTTCTCCAAGGGCATTCCAACAATTTTGTAGCTTCATTGATTGGAAGTCAAATTGAAATTTCTGGTTATTGCAGAAATCAATTCAGTTGTCTAGCTTTCAGTCTTTGTTGCTGGTTTTTTCAAGATCAATATGATTTCTTTTATATAACCAAACCTTATTCTTTTGAGTTGGGTTTGGGTTAGCAGGAATCATTCCTTCAAGTCACTCCTTCAGCTTTTTCATTTGAACTATAACACCCCACCCCTTTTGAATCTTGACCTTGCTCCTTCACTGTTCTTTCTCTCTCTTTTTTTTAAGGCAATTGGGATTAAGTGACTTGCCCAGGGTCACACAGCTAGTAAGTGTCAAGTGTTTGGGCTGAGGATTTGAACTCAGATCCTCCTGCTTCAGGGCTGGTGCTCTATCCACTGTGCCACCTACCTGCCCCATTCACTGTTCTTTCAATGACATTCTCTAGCTGTATGACTATTGGCAAGTCACTAAATCTCTCTTAACCTCAGTTTTCTCATCTGTAAAACCAGAGCAATAAGACTTGTAGTATCTCTATCAGAGGGAAGGTAGAAGGCTCCAATGATATAAAGAAGGAAACAAGCATTTACTAATTATCTACATAGTGAGCACTTTATAAATGTTATTTATTATTGTTGTTGTTATTATTGTCACTACTACTGCCACTATGTGCTAGGCACTTTTCTAAGCACTTTACAAAGATCTCATTTGATCCTCACAACTGGTAGGCAGGTGCTGTTATTTCTTCATTTTACAATTGAGGAAACTGAAGCAGATAAAGGTTAAGTGACTTGTCCAGGGTTACACAGCTAGCAAGTGTCTAAGGCCAGATTTGAACTCAAGTCTTTCTGACTACAGGTGCAAGACTGAGCAAACTAGCTTATTATGTGCCATAAGGCATATAGAGCACTTTGTTATACATGTTATAAAATATCAGCTATTATGATTACTGAAGGGTTAATATTATTCTTTTTATATTATAAATTGCTCCAGGATAAGGGTCATATCTACTTACTACTTAATACGCTATGTAATGTGGTTGGTGCAGTGCCATATCTGTTGGTCTGCTTTATAAATAACTAAAGTATTTAATGATGAAGATATTGAGAGAGAAGGAAAGTAAAGCTGATAGTGATGATGATGAGGAAGGTGATATACTAACCCCTCTTGGTTTTACCAGTGAAAAGCTTTCTATCAGTGTTCTCACTGGGCATCTGGACAGCTATCTAGTTAGAGTCATGGTTATCACTGGTCCAGTTTTTGGGGACACACAAAGCAGCTGGTTTTAATGTGTGACCAAAATGAAATCTGGACTTGGTTAAAGGTTCACCAAGTGTTTTCCCTTCTTCTCTTTTCTAAATCTTGGGTTGTTTTTATGAGGAACACTATGCCAGTGATTTTCCCCGCATGTCAATGTTTGAACAAGTGTATTAAGGGCAATCATCATCAACAGAGATATCAAGTCACTCTGTGAGGAGTTTTGATTCTCAAAGGCTTATTTTACCTGGTCCTCATCACATTAGCTTCCCCCAAACCATAAATGTCATAAAATAACATGAAAATAATTGAATCATCTCTCTGAAAAGAACAACTCCCTTTAATTATAAAGGTTTGCTTAGATATCCTCATGATCAATTGAGCAATCAAAAATACTTATTAAGTACCTACTAAGGCCAGGTCCCATGCTGAAGATGAAAGATACCTTGCCCTCAAGTAGTATGCAGTCTTTTATATGAAACAATATGAAGACATAAAAGGGTGGGCTATATAAAACTCTAGGGATCCTCACCCCAGCTTATATTGATACTTTTGAATCAGCTCCTCCAAAGCATGGCTGCACCTCCTCTCAGTTTTCTAGGGATATATTCAGAGTGTATTTATCAAATGCTATAGATTCAAGCACCATGGATCTGTCTTTGGGAGGTTCAGAAGACATAGAGCTAGCTTTCTATTCTTATTGTGCTAAAGTTAGTATGGAGAACCCATGAGAACCCCTTTTTTCTTTGAATGAGGAAGGTTGGAGCAGGACATCTTAGGGGAAGCTCTGATGCTCAAGGTCTATAAATGGAATTAGGGAGAGGAGACAGACTTCATGCTTGGAGAATCAGTCAAAAGAGGACCTGGACAAAAACAAACACTGGTCAAGGCAAAATAGACTACTACCTAGGGCTTGAAATTCCAGAGTCTGGAAGTATTTTGTTGCAAGTTGTTTCTGACTCTTTATGACCCTATTTGGGATTTTCTTGGCAGAGATACTGAAGTGGTTTGCCATTTCTATTTCCAGCTCATTTTACAGATGAGGAAATGAGGCAAATAGGATTAAGTGATTTGCCTAGGAAGACATAGTTAATAAGTGTCTGAGGCCAGATTTGAACTCAGGTCTTCCTGACTTCAGGTCTGGCACTCTATCCACTGTACCACCTAGTTGCCCTGCTAGAAGTATGAACACATTAAAAAAATAACTACTTCCTCTCCTTTATCTGCCCCCCTCACACACATACACACACATTAGCTGTAAGTAATCACTCTGTCAACCTCTACCTATAAAGCCCCAGCAAAGTTCTCAAATCTGGAAAATTATCTTGGGACTGATTGCTGTCTGAGTATGAAGAATTTTTTTTTCTTTTCTAAAATAATAACACTAGATATTTGTAAGGTGAAAAAAATTCTTCATGAACTATATTTCTCATGATCCCAGGTCCCATCCCTATTTGGTGACTGGCCTTTTTCTATCTAGTGTTGTATGTGTATGCAGCTTCTATATCCACTCTGCTTGAGAAAACCTAATCATGCCTTCTGTGTCCCTGGAAGAATAGAATTCTTTGTCAATGTCCAGTGTCTGTGTAAGGCTGGGGGATCTAAAAGATTTGAGCAGATCAATTTACTATGGTGAGGAACAGACCTCAGTGATGAAAATTAACCACCTGTTAGCCTGTCCCAACTTTCATGGTTTTGAGATTAAGATTATGATAACAATAATGAGAGTATTAATATAGCACTTTACCATTTGCAAAGCATTTTACATATGCTATCTCATTAATTACTTATAAAAATACCTGTAAGGAATCTGCTATTATTATTTCAATTTTGCCTCTGAGGAAACTGAGTTTGATATAGTTTCAATTACTTGTCCAGGGGTCAGTCATATGGCTAGTATGTGTCTGAGGCAGGATTTGAATTCAAATCTTCTTCACGCTAAGTTCAGTGGTGTATTCACTAAATCCCTGTGACCGCTTAATCTCCATAGTTATT
This sequence comes from Vombatus ursinus, assembly GCF_900497805.2. Taxonomy (NCBI): domain Eukaryota; kingdom Metazoa; phylum Chordata; class Mammalia; order Diprotodontia; family Vombatidae; genus Vombatus; species Vombatus ursinus. The sequence continues at coordinate 10,054,208 of NW_020954590.1, read as the reverse complement.
CACCACCAAGAGGCACAATTTTGTTCAAAAGAAGATCTTGTCAAAAGGGACTAGGAATGGAAGACAGAAATAGTAAAGGTATTTCATTGAAATTTTCAAGTATTGTTTAAGAAGATGAGAGGATATTCTGGGGGAAAAAAGCATTTACAGAATGTATAATCCTTAATATGTTACTTTTCCTTTTTCAGAGCATATTCAGAATTTTGAACTGCTTGCATAGTACAAAAATAATTAAAATACTAAATAATGATTAGAAAGCATTAAATAGGTTTATAAATGGAAAAGGTCAACTTATATTAGTTCTGTGAATTATGGAGCTCACTCACTGTTCTGATATAACTTTATATCCTCTACCCACATTCAAAATTTCTTGAAAATCCATTAAAATGTAAGAACATGTGCTCATTTGAAAAATGACATTTTGTTTTAAGGTGACAAACTAGCTCACAAACCAACCATAAACTGTAGTTTGTTACTTTTTTGGTACTCCTCAAATCAGTCACAGCCTTCAAAAGTTTTTGTGTAATAAGCCAATAAGCCAAGAAAAAATTTAAAATGCTGAGCAGTTGGGCTGAGATGTCAGCCACACTTTGTTTAGTAAATTACACAGTAAACTCAACTTCATGAAAATGGTTTTTCTGTTGTCACTTCAGAATTCAAGGTTACAGCAAAAGTTTTAGTTTCTTATTATCTGAATATTTTTGTTCTAGTACAAATCATCTGATATGCTCTTTGGAGACATAGAATCACAGAATTTCAGAGTGAAAAGAGACTTAATCAGCTCTCAAATTTAACCCAGAAATGAATAAAGAATACTACTATAACATACCCACAAAGAGGTCACCAAGCCTCTTTTCAAAGACTTCTAATGAGGAGGAATGCAATAATCCCTGAGATGACTCATTCCATTTTTTGGATATATCTAATTTTCAGGAGGTCTTTCTTTACATCATGCATACATTTTCCTCTCAGAAATTTCCACCTCTTGCTCCAAAGTTTGTCCCCTGTGGCTAAGCAGAATAAATTTATGCCCTCTGCTATATAGAAAACCTACAAATACTTGGAGAAAACTAGTTACGTTTTTCCCCACTAAGTTTTCTTTTTTTCAGGCTAGGCATCCCTAGTTCCTCCAACTGATCTTGAACACTCTCCTCTGGACACTCTCTAGTTTATCATCATCCTCCCCAAAATGTGGTGTCCAAAACTTAACATAATATTGCAATTTCTTACCAGGGCAGAGTATGGGGACACTATTTCTTCCTGGTAATCCCTTTCTTAATGTAGCTCGATATTGTTATTGTGTTGATTTTATGGTTGCTATACAATGCTAATGGTTCCGGAACTTTTAAAAATGATTTATTTTTAGTTTTCAACATTCACTTTCATAAGCTTTTGAGTTTAAAATTTTCTACCCCACCTTCCCCTCCCCCCTTCCCAAGATGGCATGCAATCTGGTATAGGCTCTATATATACATTCTTATTAAACATTTTCACATTAGTCATGTTGTAAAGAAGAATTAGAATCAATGGGAGGAACCACAAGAAAGAAGAAACAAAACAAAACAACAAAAAAGAGAGCAAATAGTATGCTTCGATTTGCATTCAGACTCCATAGTTCTTCTCTGGATGGGCATTGCTGAGAAGAGCTAAGTCTATCAAAGTTTGTCATTGTACAATGTGGCTGTTACTGTGTACAATATTCTCCTGGTTCTGCTCACTTCACTCAGCATCAGTTCATGCAAGTCTTTCCAGGTTCTCTGAAGTCTGCTTGCTCATCATTTCTTACAACACAATAGTATCCAGAACTTTTAAAAACAACATTCTAACCATGTCTCTCTTATTTTGTACTTGTGAAACTCATCTCTTGAAAGTGTAAAGCCATATGGAGAAGAACTCTTTGGATACTTTTTATATTCTTGGATATTCTATCCCTCCACTACCTCCACCCTCAGTATGGTACAGGGGTGCGCTGGCACCAGCTTATACTGACTTAGAAGAGCTGATTGTTAAATTTTTAGTGCAAGCATTTATACCTTGGAAATCAGCAAATGTTATAATTCATGGCTTGATTTATTGTTTTCTTGATTGTTTAAACTTAAGAAAGATGGATAAAAGGTTAATAATGCAGCTTAAACTTAGTGCATCATACATGCATTTTGTTTGTTTTTCTGGAGAACTAATTATTAAACATTTATCAGTACACACTTAGTTTGGTAACTAAGCATTAGTTTATACAATGACTTCCATGGCCAACATTTAAAATTGTTTCACTAGAGTGTAAAGTATACAATGTCACACCAGCAGAATTGTTTAAAAAATATGGGTATGAAACTAGAGGTTAGGTTAAGATAATAATTATTAAGAGGCTGACTACTTAGTTTGGGGCTGGACAAGTGTTTAGTTAGGTGGGCTGAGGGTTGATAACAATAATTTTGAGTAAGAGCATGGGGAAATAAGACTAGACAAGTGAGAAAAATAAGAGACTCTTTTACTGAAGGAAGATGACATGAAAGGAAGTTATGCATTGGAACTTTTGCTTGGCAGCTAGTAGAGAAAAATAGCATGGTTATCATCCTAGGACTAGAGAAGCCAAGATATTAGTGATGTAACAGAAAAGAACAGAACAGAACATAATGCAATACTACACAATAGTAATATACCTGTTATGTTCAGGGTACTGTGCTAGATTCTGGAAAAGATGCAATGTTAAGCAAATACATTTAACTTGGCCTCAAAGAACTTACAGTTTAGTTGAAATATGACACTAAATATATTAATATCCAATGTTTTATTATGTGAAGGAGAAAGTTTTTACTGATTGTAGGGGTATATCATAGAAGACTTCCTGGAGGACATGGCTACAGCAGTGGGTTTTAAAGGAAAGGTAAGAATTCAAGAATCAAAGTGATGGAGGGGATACATTCCAGGCATAGGGAGCAGAATGAACAAATTTACAGATACATGAGAGTCTGGAGTGTTTTTCCCCTATGAGGAAATGAGTTTGGCCAGAGAAGTCAATTAGTCAATAAACGCTTTTTAAAACCTGCTATGTTCTAGTCATTGTGCTAAGCTTTAGAGAACAGTTTGAGGTAAAAAATAAACAAACAAACAGAAACATAGGCTGATGTCAAATTTTGCAAGGTTTTGAATGTCAGGCAAAGTAGTATATATTCATTTTGGAAGGCAATAATGATTTTTTAAAGATCTTTTGAGCAGAAGAGTGATGCGATCATATTATTAAGTAAGAGAGATTACATCCTCTGGCTGAGGGTTGTAGGATAGATTGGAAAGAAAAGAGAACAGTTGTGATCATATTTATCAGAAGGCTACTGTAATAGTTCAAGCTGGTGGTAACAGGTCCTATCCTAAGGTGGTAAAAGTGAGAATATCTTCTTGGAAGTGGAATGAACAAGGCTTGGTAACTGATTGGATATGTGAGGTGAAAGAGAGGGAGACAGGGTAAAATGTGTTGCCATAGATGAAATTTGTGGAATCCAGCAAGAGAATCAGGTTTCATGGGATTGAGAGTTCAATGTTGGACATGTGTAGGTGTCAGGCATCCAGGTGAACCTGAATATTGTTGGAAGTTTGAGTCTGGAGTTCAGAAAAAAATCCCAGGACTGGAGACAGAGATTTAGGGGTGAAGGATAATAGTTGGTATCACAAAAGTGAATGATATTCCCAAGAGAAAAGCACATAAAGAGAAAAGAAGAAAATTAAAGATAGGTCCCTAGAGAGTGACAACAATAAGGATCAGAAAGAAAATAAGAAGCCAGTGAAGAAGAGGGACAAATAGCTAGAGATGTCAAAATATTCAGTAGAACCTTATGTCTCTTAAGGTGAGTGAGAACAGGGGGAGAGTTTGATCAATCATGACAAAACCTATGAAGAGATGAAGAAGAAAGGGGACTGAAAAAGATCACTAGATTTGGTGATCAGGAGCTAATTTATGGCTTTATTTCCAATTAATGCTTTATAGAGTTGAACTTAGGATCAAATGAGACAATTTAAGTTCAGTAAGACTCTGGATATACTCTCCCAGTCTAAGAATCAATTATGTAACTAAACTAAACATGAGTCCCCAGACCATGGTTAGCTTTATCTCCACCACCAACCCCATCCACCACCCTCTCCCTAGGGTTTTAGGGTGTCAAGATTTTCTTTTCTAATGCTATTGATGAGCTTCCTCACTGAAACATAATTAATATTGATTAGTACTTATATTAAAGGAATGTTTAGTAAAAAGATATAGCAAAAAAAAATTAAAGTCCAAAAACATCCCCCAATCCAGGTCACATTTACCACTCTACCATTTCAGTGCCTGGGGAGTGTGTTGGCTCAAACTCAAAGGGACTGCTACAAACATTTCTCCAATCACCAAAGTCACTTCCAGCTGCAATATAGCCTATGAACAATTTATCCCCTTCTTTACAGGACATAGCTTTGGTTTCTAGGTCATGCTGAGTCAAATGAACTGCTCCTCAGACTGACCCTTTTCTTGGCTCAAGAGTTGTAATTCTACTGGCTATTCTGACCTTTTCAAGCTCATAAATTTGCAGCCTGGTCCATTCCATCTTGATATTCATTCCCCTAAGAGTTGGAAAGAACAAGCACAAAATAATAGAGGGACCATGTGCTCATGCCTGTGTGTTCACTCCACTGGTAAAAAAGAGGCTGTTGCTCTACTCACAAACTTATAGCAGTTCTTGCCTTGCTTGCCACTAGGGAAAAGAGAGATTGAGTTTCTTCAAGTAAGCTTTCTTTTGCATTCTCGGTTCCATTTCAACAGCCAAATCAAAAGCTTTTTTTCCTCATCACCCGGTAAGGATTCAGGAAACAATCATAAAATACCTGTGCATACTGTGAATTGAAGACAGGGCCTCTACATTATATGTCATCATGCACTTCCAAAAGCAGGATCACCAACTTCCCTATCCCAACCTTGTGGGTTGACAGCATATAAAATCTCCTGCCTATGATGTGAAGAATGGGACTCCCTTGAATAGTTCTTCTGTTACATAATAAGCTTCTGAAACCTTAAAGCATTATATTAACACCAGCTATTACTATTATTATTATTATTATTATTATTATTTGAAATTGTGAAAATGTCAGTTGCAAAATTAGGAAGAGAATGGGAAACTGGGGGGCATCTTTGTAAACAACTTCTTCAAGAAGAGGCAACTAGGTGCTGCAGTGGATAGAGCACTGGATCTGGAGTCAGGGAGAATTGAGTTCAAATCCTACCACTTAATGGTTGTGTGACCTGGGCAAATGATTTAACATGTCTACCTCAGTTTCTTCCTCTCTAAAATGAAGGATAATAATAGTCTCTACCTCCCCAGCTCATTGTGAGGACAAAATGACATATTTGTAAAGCAGTTTGTAAACCTTAAAGTACTATTTAAGTGCTAACTGTTATTCAGAATAATGGAAAGGAGGAGAAAGATGAGATGGTAGCTGGGAGATTAGAAGGGTTAAAGGAAGATTTTTGTAGAATTGGGTCAACCTGAACATATTTTTAGGCAGGAGGGAAGGGGAGACATTTAAGATGGATGAGAAAGAGGGAATGACTGCTAGAAAGAACCAAGGGCAGAGACAGAGGAATTACCCTTAGTGAGTATCTCTTCTGTGATTAAAGGGAAAAAGGACAGAAAGGATAATGGCACTGAGAAACTTTGAGAAATGGAGAGAGAAAAGGGACTGAGATAGCTCATGTTCAATAGCTTTTATCTTCTCAGTAGAATAGGAGTCTAAGACTCAGGGGTGGGGAGCCTGTGGTCTCAAGGCCACATGTGGCCCTCTAGGTCCTCAAGTGCGGCCCTTTGACTGAAACCAAACTTCACAGAACAAATCCTCTTGATGAAAGTTAAGTTTGGAGGGCCACATGTGGCCTCAAGGCCGCAGGTTCTCCACCGCCTGTCTAGGTCATTTGCTATATGTACAGAGAGTGGCAGTAGAATTGAGGGTGAGAAGAGAGAAAAAAAATATTTGGAATGACCTATAGGGAATGAAATAATGGAATCAATATGTGTTATCTAGAATGTCCATCACTGCAAGCTCATTCTGTTTTATGTGAGAGATATGGTTAGTCATGTGCATTTTCCACAATTTGGTATTCATAATGGCTATGCCTGGGCAGAGGTATGGTACTTCCATTTGGTCATTCATCAGATCCATTTCAGGTTCTGTGCCTTTTACAAGATGTCCAGTTTGATAGATTTTAGTTTCTTGTACTCTTTCTATGAGGGAAGGTTTTTCATGACTACAGCCATAACTAGCAATCAGGACCTGGTGAAAGGGGTGCAATGGAGACTTCAGAGACCTCGAACCTTGAGACACGAGGCCTTGTGAAGAGTATTATCCCATGAAATGGACCAATAGGTAAAAGACAGGGAATCCAGAACAACAGAAGCTATTTTTGGGTAAGAGGATCCATTCCATCTTGATATTCATTTCCCTAAGAAGATGGGAATAGGAAGTACCAGGCCAATTTTACTCAGGTAGAGTGACACTGGAGTAGGTGCAACTCATTTCCCTAGAGAGCCTATGTCCCTGCAGTATAAACTACAACCTCCCAACTTTTGGAGAAGAGGCTGAATTTGGAGGAGGCAATAGGCATGAGACGGAGTGGTAGGAAAAGGAACAGGTGGGGCTGCTAACCTGCAGTTCAGACAGCAAGCTACTGGACTGATAGAGAAGTAATAAGTCTCTCTCCCTGCAAGAACAATTCCATACTGGGTAAAAAAAAAGAATATATCACTCTGCTAGCCTGTAATTGGATTATTCTTGTATAGCCATTTGAACTAAGCATCACATCCTCCATAACCATGTTAATGAGAATAAAGGGAACTTTCTCTTCACGTTCTCCAACTTAACAACAGAAGGACAGTGCCTTATTACCTATTAGTCCCTTCCTCCTCCAATAACTTTCTTCCAATGATAATCTCACTATTTGAAATCTCTTTTCAATAAATAGAAATCCCTAATATCTCACATCAAAAGATGAGTGATAGGATTCTTTGAAGCCCCAGAATCCATGAGGATCCTCTCCTATTTCAGAATCCCTTTGGATCTGACTATAAATCCAGCTTCAGATTTACCATGTCTTGCAGCAGCAAGATAACATAACCCTTTGAAGGTGATGAATAATAAATGTGGTCCAGTGAGCTGACTAAGAAGTCCAGCATCATTCCTGGTCTCTGTCATTCATGTCCTTTCCTGCTTTCCCTCTCCTGGCATTTTTCAGTTGGTTTTCTTAGGACATTACTGAGCAATATGACAAAGGAGCCACAATTACTGTAGACCACTTGATGCAGAGAGAACTTTGGTGGGTTCACTGGATTATTTCTTCTCCTGGACCCATAATAAAGGCATCTCAACATACTTGGTGATTTAATCCTTCAGCTCTATCAATCTATCTCTCAGGTCTTATAAAGTTGGTAAAATGTGGTACCTAGTCATCTGAACCTTAATCTCCTCATCGAACTTTGTCAGGAAGATCTCATGGAGAATCTGTTTCACTGACCCAAAGAGAGAATGCAATCATGGGAAACAGCAAAATATACATGGATTAGAAGTCAGAAGACCTGAGTTCTGATTCTGGTTCTTCCACTTCTTGCCTGTCTGGTCTTGGGCAAGCCATTTAATCTCTCTAGGGCTCAGTTTCCTTATCTGAGAAATTGAGACGTTGACTAGATGGACTCTGAAATCCATCCTTGATCTTGAGTCTGTAATGTAATCTGGTAGAGCTCAAATTTGCTTACAAAACTCAAATTGCCCTGCAGTAGATCACTGGTGTTTAGTCTTTTCCTACTCATATCGCTAGGGTGAATGAATGTATATTTATTAAAAACTTAGTAAATTTACTGTGCTAAGCTTTGAGTCTGTATACATACATATCCACATACATACATACATTCATACATACATATGTATGTACATATGTGTACATATATACATATATATACATATATGCACATATAAATTAAAGAGAGTCCATTACCTCAAGGAGCATACATTCTAGTAGGGAGACAATATATATAGATGAGGTGGCCCTGTGAAGGACAGCTTGTTTTGGAAAGTTGCAGAGATAGTGAGTGGAGGCATAGAGGAATATTTAATTCAGTTCAATAAACATTTATTAGGCACCTCTTAGGTGCAAAGCACTTTGGTAAGTGCTGGGGTTATAAATAACAAAACAAATACAGCATTTGCCCTCAAGATGCTTATACTCTAGTGGGGAAAGACAACATACAACTGGAAGCTGAAAAATGGGAGGCAAATCTCAGGGGTATGATATTCTGTGGAATTGAAACCAAGCAGTTCCTCAAAACTCCTTCAGAAGGGAACCATCTTCAGCCTCCAGTCTGAGCGCCCATTTCCAAGTTCCTTTCTCCTTATTCCAAATCTCAGAATATTTGAAGACAACCATCACCTTGCCAGAGATTGTTATAATTATAGAGCAGGATTGTTTCTTAATCAGAGCCTACAGACAGTCAATGGGTCTGTATACGTGAATAGAGGGAAATTCTGTCTTTATTTTCATTAATCTCTAAGAAAAATTAGCCTTTCATTCAATTATTTAAAAACATTTTTTTCCTTAGAAGGGATCCATATGCTTCACTATTGTACCCAAAAGCTTCACAACAAACACAAAAAAAGGTTAATAACCTATGTTATAGAGCCTAAATGTATGTCTTTGCAACTTTTACCCTTTGCACTTATTGCTGCCCTATAGTGCCAGGCATAACAAATATAGTTCCTCCTCAACATGACAGTCATCCATCCAGATATTTTAAGACAAAGGTCATGCTTCCTCCATGCCATATCAAATCTTCTCTTATCCAAGCAAATATCACCAGTTCCTTCAACTTATCTTCATATGGGATCCAGTCCTCTTACCATGCTGGTTTCCCTCCTCTGGATGTACTCGTTTGCCCATGCCCTTAATAAGTGACGACTGAAAAATTACCTGACAAAGGCAGATTATAGGCAGAGCTGCAACCTTTTTCGTTTTAGGCATTGTTAGTCTTTTAAGAATAGATTTTTTGATAGCTTTGGTTTTTATATCTCTTAGATTTCTCTCTGAATCTCTCCCTCTCCCCTTCCCAGAGAGACATCCATTATAACAAATTAAGTTGGAAAAGAAAAAGAAAAGTACAGAAAAATATCCAGCAAAATCAGGTTGAACATTGCAAAATTATGACATTATATGCAATGTACCATATCCATGGACCCCTATAGAGGTGGGGAACAGGTGAGGAACTGCCTTCTCTCATCTCTTCTGTGGAGTCAAGCTTATTCTTTATAATTTCCCAACATTTAGTTTCTCCTGTTTTATGGTGGTTATTTTCATTTGCATTGCTCTAATCATTGTGGATACTGTTTTTTCCCTGACTTTGCTTACTTCACTTTATTTCAATTCATGTAATTCTTTCCATACTTCTTCATATTCATCATGTTTGTCACTTCTTACAGCATGGTGATATTCCATTATGTTCAAGGACTACAATTTGGTTAGCTATTTCCCAATTGATGGCCATCTACTTTGTTTCTAGTTCTTTTCTTCTACAAGTGCTGCTACAAATTTTTACTATATGTATAGCCTTTCTTTTTGTCAATAACCTCTCTGGAGTATTTGGCTTGCAATGCAATTATGTGATTCAAAGGCTATAGACATTTCAGCCACTTTATTTTCATAATCCCCAATTGCTTTCTAGAATGGTTGAATCAAATGTACCCCTTTACCAATAATGCATTTGTGTGCCGGTCTTTCCATAACCCCTCTGGGTCACTCAAAGCAGCCTATGTTTGCCTTAGTTATTTTAGTTGCCATATCTCACTGCTGACTCATATAAAGCTTGTTCACTAAATCCCCCAGATTTTTTTTTCATACAAATTGTTGTCTAGTCATGCCTCCTCCAGTCTGTACTTGTGAAGTTTATTTTTTTAACTAAGTGTAGGATTTTATATTTATATCCATTATATTTTATCATATTAGATTTATCCCAGTACTCCAACTTGACAAGTCTTTTTTTTTTATTCTACCTCAGTGTGGGAACTATTTCTCTCAACTTTTTGTCAGATTTGGTAATCATGCCACATTCATGCAAGTAACTGGGGGAAAAATGTAGCTCCTCCCACTGAGGCATTGCCAGGGAGATTTGGTGGGTGGCGTAAAAGTTTCAGCTCATCTGTATGTAGTCATTTTACTCAGAGTTCTTCAAGTTTCTAGGAGTGTTTGACTTTGGAAGAAATTTCCTTTTGGCAAGAATTCATGTTTCTAGATGCAGAAAGTGCACAGGGAAAGGGAGGATTGGGCATTGTCTCCATGACAGAAGGCCAGAAAAGCAAGCAGAAGTGAGACCTTGCGGCATTGCAGATCATGAATGGAGAGGGAAGACTGGGTTCTACTACATATGGAACAGCATAAGGTCCAGAATAGATTCCTGGGGCAGTCCACTAGACACTACCCTTCATGTGGAAATTTATCCATTAATCACTAACCTCTTGGAGTTCCAAATCCATCTGGATATTTTAGGTATTCCCTTGAGATAACAACCTAGTCACAGAGATAAAATATAAAGAAATGGGGTTAGTGTGGTATGACACATTCTTCAGGAAGCTATGCTTATTCTTAGAAGTCTGTGTCTTCCATCCTGCATACACATACACTGTGACTTTAAAAATACCTTGGAACTTTTGTTAAGAATTAAAGTCAACTTTTTATGGCTTCTATAGCCTTCAGTTTTCTTAGGATCCTAGATATGTCCATCCAGTGTCAGTTTGGTTTCTCAATGCCCTTCTGAAATTATGTGGACAAGAATTAAACCAAAAGACCAGATGTGGACAGACCAGGGCAAAGTACTGAGGGAATATTGCCTCCCTCACTCTGGGCACTTCATGCAGTCTAGGAGAGCATTAATTTTTTTGAGTTGCCATGTTATATATTAGTGACTCAAATTGAGCATGCAGACTAAGAAAACACCTATCTTTTCTGCACAAATTTCTGCCTAACCTTTCTCATTTTTACTTGTGAAGTTGATTCTTTGAACACAAATTTAGAACTTTAAATTTGCTCCTGCTAAATTTCATTTTAGCATTTATCATGCTAAGATCATGTCAAGATCTTTTGATTCTCTGCTGTACAACATGTTAGCTATCCATTTTAACTTTATGTTATCTGTAAGTAACCATAAGATCATATTTAGAATTATGAGAGAGCTAGGAGTCTATGTCTAACATTTACATATGAGGAAACTGAGGCTCAGAGTTAAATGACTCGTCCAGGGACACACAGCAAGTAAGTGTTAGGTAGGATTGTACTCTATCAACTATGCTGTTTTGCCCCTCTCTGAGGAGAGCAGAGTGGTGGCCTCTAGGCTCCAACTTCCTTATTCCGTTTCTGGCAGGAATGAAAATCTCCCTTGGACAAGTGTGGGAGGAGAAGAAGCTAGAGTTTTTTTTTTTGTTTTTGTTTTTGTTTTTGTTTTTGTTTTTTGTTTGCCACCCTTTGAGCCACACATAAGGACAATGTCCTTGCCATACATGGGGCTTACCATCATCTCTTTTTCTTTATACTTGGAATGAAACTTAATAAGTGCTTAGATAGGGAAATTAAGAATGACAAGGGTAGAGATGGGTCTAGGGAAAAGAGAAGTAAATTGGAAAGGAGGTAGGAACTCCTCATAAAAGCAGATGTTCAGAGCCAAGAATCAATGCTGAAAAGACAGTGTATCAAGGAAAATATGGCCAAGAGGCTGGCTTAGGACTAAAGGAAAAAGGTGATAGGGAGGGATCAAGCTGCAGTCAGAGACAAAAAGACAAAAGGTGAATTGTGCCAAAAGAAGGTGTTGCCTTTGCATGGGATTGATAAGCTCTTTCTGGACAGCTCTGCTCTGAGGAATATGAACCATCCTGTCCTCAAAAGGGTTTTGTTGTTGATCCTTTGTTCTCAAAGAGGACCAATGACATCATGGGGTGATGTCTTGACTTGCATGTGAATTGGATTTAAGTGAGGAAGAACTGTGCAAAGTCATCAGCCTCACTCTCTTCTCCAGGGTCATTGAAGTCCAGAGTCAAGACAAAGGTCAAGACAATTGGAGATGGCCCAGCATGCAGCGGGTCTAGGCCCTACTTTGAAGTTCTTATTCTACTAGGGTAGCAATTTCATTTTCCGTGACATAGGAATACTCAGAATCTGAGAGTACTAAGTCTTCAGGATGCATGAGAGCTTCCACTAAAGCCTCCATGGACTTACTCTCCTCCATGAGCTCAGCGTTGTTGCTCTTTTTACCACAAGTTCTCCTTACGGTGCAATAGGGTGCTTTACATTCCAGGTGTTTGTTTGAGCATAGATTTTTACTAAAGAGACACTAGCAGAAGAGAGAAGACAAATGGACATGGATCAAATGAGAATATGTAAAGCTTTTCTAACCATGAAGCATTACATGAATGTTAACAATTATCATTTTTGTTGTTATGGTCCTGAGGCCTCAATCTTTCAAGGAGGACAACCCCCTGTATTTACTTTGGGAGTGACTTCAGTACAAAATCAACCAGTGGCATTTTTTAGAGCATTCTTTCTGTGAATCGCTTTTTGGGGAGTTGAAGGGAGCTAGATGACTATATTTATATACAAAAGGAGGAGCCTTAGTAGGAAGAGATTAGGGAACATAGGGAGGATTAAAAGGGTGGGATGTTTTGCCTCAGGGAATAAACATGTGAAACATTTTCTTTTCTGATTATGTGAAACCTACTTTTTGAATCTGAGGTCAGAGAATTGGTTTCATAAATTATTAGGGTATTAAAAATTAGAATTTGTAAAACTAGAGACTCTTGAGCTGAAACAGACCTCAAAGATCATCTAGTCCAACCCTCTCATTTTTTACAGATGATGAAAGAGGGTCTCAGTAATATTTCATGACTTGCTCTGTATCATACAGCTAGCTAAAACAGCAGAGGGAAAGTTCCAGCCAAGGTCTTCTGACGGCCCATGCTGACTCCATTCAGCATACTGCCTCTGTTTTACAGTTAATACATGCTTTAAAATTATAGCAACACAGGATCACTTTAAGAGGCGGCTACATGGCTATAGAGCACCAAGCCTGGATTCAGGAAGACCTAAGTTCAAATCCAGCCTTAGACAATTACTAGCTGTATGAATCTGGGTGAATCACTTAATTTCTGTTTTCCTTAATCCACTGGAGAAGGAAATGGCAAACCACTTTAGTATCCTTGCCAAGAAAATCCCACGGACAGTACGGTCCATGGGATCACAAAGACTCAGATATGAGTTAATGACTTAATACAAGGATCACCTTGAAGCCCCGTTATAAAAAGTCAGGATAAAAATAATGAAAATGTGATAATGAATAGAGAGACCTTGTGGTGTACTGGATAGAGAGCAAGACTTGAAGTTAGGAAGATCTATGTTCAAATTCTGCTTTTCATACTAGCTGTGTGATCAGAGGCAAATGTCTCCTTCTCTCTGAGCGTCAGGCAATTTTCTAAAACTCTAAGTTATAGAAGGGTTTTGATGTGCCTTGGGAGAGGCACTTCTCCCATTTGGAGCTTCTACACTGATGGATTCAATGATCCTTGATGTAATAACTGACATACATAGGTGTTTTACTATTATGTTTCATTACTGCTAATATGCTTCAGTACCACAAAATGTTTGTTATTTCATTGGTATGAACATTCCTACCAATGCATATTGCACATATAGGGCTAGATTAACAATCAAAGGATCTGGTTACCAATCCTGCCTCTGCTATTTACTACTTTTGTGAAGTTAGGAAAGTCATGAGATCTCTGGGCCTCAGTTTCCTTAACTGTAAATTGAAGGAGTCAGACAGGAAAGCTAGGGGGTGTAGTGGTATAGAATGCCAGGCCCAGAGTCAGGAAAACCTGAGTTCAAATATGGTCAAAGACATTTCCTAGCTGTGTGACCCTGAGCAAGTCACTTCACTTTATTTGCCTCAGTTTCCTCATCTGCAAAATGAGCTGGAGAAGGAAATGGCAAACCACTGTGGTATCTTTGCCAAGAAAACCCCAAATGGGGTCATGAAGAGTCAGACACAACTGAAATAACTGAACAACAACAAAGAGTAGATGTACTCAAAAGTCTCTTCTCACAACTAAATTGTTGATCCTTTGAGGTTTCCTCTTACCTTTATACTCAGTTTTGTGAGCTGTTGTGGCAAACACAACAAAACTCCAAACTTCATTGGCTAGATCTTTGGATGAGTGTGCTTTGGACTGAAAACTTTTCCAATTTAGTAGGAACTACTAGTGCTGGCAAGCAGCCAGCAGAGTTGTGGAGAGCCCAGGGTCATCTCCACACCTGTTTGAAGTATTGGAATAGGACTTACGGTGATACAGAATTACAAAATTTATATTTACCCATATTATTCTGTGATAAATGAAAAAATGCCCTGAAATGCATGTTCTAGGAGAATGTACAGTCCTCAAGGGCATGGACCAGTTGCCATTTTTGTCTTCGTGTCTCTAGTATCTTGTGTATTTTCTTTTGGAGTGGAACTATGATTTCAGTGGTTAGGATTCAGTGGTCTCATGAGGAAACTCCTTCTGCCAACAGAGATCAGAACATGATCTGCAACTTATGGTCTTGGAGAGTTGACCAAGCATCATCCAGTCAGCATAAGTCAAAGGCAGGACTTGAATCCAGGCCTTCCCAACCCTGAGCAGCTCTCTAGCCACCACGTCATGATGCTTTGCACATAGGAAGTGCTTAATATATCCCTGTTTAATTTAAATTTTGAAAATTTACTATCTAGGCCTCCAATAATTATAAGGAGTAAGTCAATGAGACAAGGAACTCAATAATCACCAATTTTAAGTCAATCTGGCAGTAGGTTAGGTTCTTGGAGAGGTACATTACTTGTTTAAGGGTCCTCTACCAATAAAATACTAAATGTTACCTCTGAAGGAGTTAAGTGCTACACTAAACATCCATCTAACTCACTCCCAGCAAGTCACTTAGACACCATGGAGAATCTGGCTCATTAGAGTCTTAACTGTGTTGCTAAGCATAGTTGTTGAGCATAGCAACAGCCAAAGCAGCCTTGGCTCATGTTTCTATAGCATTTGAAGATTTACAAAGCACTTTCCTCGTAATAACCATGTAAAGGAGGTAGGGTGAATATTCCTTTCCCAATTTTACAATAGAGGAAACTGAGGTTCATAGCATGAAGTGATAAAGCACTGCTAACTAAGTTTAAGACCTAAGTTTGAAGCTAGATCTAACTGGATACCTTTCCACTCTAGCCTGCTTTCACACTGACTCTAAAACAGTGGTCTTTACCTGGGAGGACACAGATTTCTGCCCCACCCCCCAAGCAGGGGTGGTCTATGGATAGATTTCATGAACTTGGGTGGGAAAACAAAACAAAACAAAACAATCTTTGTTTTCAGTAACATTTAACTGAATTTTAACATTTCCTTTCATTATGAGTGTAGATAACAAACCTTATTCTGGGAAGGGGTCCCTAGGCTTCACCAGACTGCCAAGGGGTCCATGATACAAAAACACTTCAGAACCATAGCTCTAAATACAGCCTCAGGGTATTTACTACACTTCCTTATTTCCCATTTTCCTGCTAGTGTTTAGCTACATTGTTATAGGTCAACTTTAAAGGCATCAAAAATTATAGCTTAGAGAATGGGATATTCAGTCACCTACCTTGGCCTATTCCATAATCTCATGTTTTCCAAGATAGGCTTAAAAATGATGATGCCCTACTTTGAATTGCTCTTCACTCTGTCATTTGTAATGTTGAAGTGCCCTAAGATTTTTGTCCTGGATATTCTGAGAAAGGGCAAGTTTGCTACTAATACTGCTGCTTCCCACCAGTATCCAGAAGATCTACTGTAGCTCAAAAGTACCAGATGGCTGACTGTAATCTAACAATAATGTTACAGGGAAAAATTAATCCTCATTTTCCCCATTACATTGCTAAGGTTTTACAGAACTATTTCAGATTAAGCCTAGGTGAGTGCACTGTGCCTGATTTATAACATCATAGGGAAGGAAAAATGAGAGCTTGTGATCTTCCAGTAATGCCAGATATGCTAATTGCTCCTGTTGTAGGGGCTGCTATTTCTTGCAGTGTGACCTCAAGCTAGTTTGTAATGGCTTTATCCATTTAGTTCCTTACAGGCAAATCTTTTTCTAAAGAGTACTTTGAGATTTTTAATTTGAAAATGAAATAGAATTGTTACCCATCATTTCGCTTTTCTGGACCTCAGTTTCTCCATCTGGAAAAACAAAAGGTTGAAGAAACATGAACTCTAGAGTTCTTTCTGGTCTGACATTATATGCTGTGATTCTCTTATCCATCAAGTCTTCTGTATAAACTGGCAGAACTCACATTCTGAGAAGTTTAGTTTACAATCTTGTACAAATATAACAGAGCATTGAATATTGAATCTTTGTTTCGTGCTTTATTTTGAAAATTATGCACATAGTATGACAGACAGTGTAAAGTAGTGGACAGAGAACTGACCTTCAAAAGATGAAGGGCTGGGTTCAAGTCTCACCTTTAACACATGCTGGCTTTATGAACCTGGGCAAGCTAATCACGTTCTCGGGAGTCCAGACCAGCAGTATCAAATAAAAAAAAGGACCACTGATCCATACATAAAGATCTCTGAGGGAACACATATTGATTTAGTTTTAAAATAAAATATATTTATGTTTTGCTTTATTTTTATTTTGTTAGCTATTTCCCAATTACTCTTTTTTTTTTTTTTTGACGAGGCAATCAGGGTTAAGTGACTTGCCCAGGGTCACACAGCTACTGAGTATTATATGTCTGAGGCCAGATTTGGACTCAGGTCCTCCTGACTCCAGGGCCATGCTCTATCCACTGCACCACCTAACTGTTCCCTCCCAATTACCTTTTTTTTTTTTTTTTTCTTTTTTGGTGGGGCATCCAGGTTAAGTGACTTGCCCAGGGTCACACAGCTGGTAAGTGTTAAGTGTCTGAAGCTGGATTTGAACTCAGGTCCTCCTGACTCCAAGGCCAGAGCTCTATTCACTGTGCCACCTAGCTGACCTCCCCCCCAATTACTTTTCAGTCTGGTTTGGGCCATACCCAGGAGTGTTGTCGACTGCCTGAGGTCTGTAAGCAGAGTGTTTGACACTTGTGACTCAGACAGCTCTTCAAGGCTATTGCCCAGTGAGTGCTTCCCTGCCATCAGGAGGTTCTTCACTACTGAAATCTTGGACTCAATTTAGAAACAAAAATGTAACTTTTTAATAAATACATGCTGCATTGAATAGAAATCTAAGGAAGTATAATGGATAGATGTGCATACATACATGTATGTGTATGCATAAAGGTGTGTATGTATGTATGTATGTATGTATATATATATATATTTGTGTATGTATTGGAATCATATTCCTTGTTCTGAGTAGCACTCTAAGAATTGTGTTTTAATATTGACTTTTTAAAACAAATATAACTAAATTTGTATAGAAATTTGTCCTGTAGGATGATGACGATTGGTTTTTAAGTAGAAGTAGTCCATCGTGGAATAAAAATAGCACTGAACAAGGAGGCCTGGGATGTGTTAGGGCAAACCATTTAGTTGTTTTGTAGAGCAGTTTTCTCATCTGCAAAATGGGGTTATGAATCTATCTTGTTTTATAGGGTTGATTTGAGAATCACATACTTCGCATTTTATAGCATTTTACTCCTTACAAGCTACCTTCACCCATGTTATATTGATTGAGTCTCATATAAATTCCTGTAAGGTAGTCAGGCAGGTATTATCTCTCATGTTATAGGTGAGGCAGTTGAGGCTTGTAAAATCTGTAAAGCCAGAGTACTGAACTAGATGATCTCTACTGTCCTTATGGCTTTCTCAAGGTAAAAAAAAATAAGCAAATTGTGAAGGCAGAATTAGAAGAAGGGGTGTGCTAGAGACAACTCAAACCAGCTAGCAAGAGCCAATTGTCAAATTTTCGTTATGAGCATGTTCACCTTGGAAAGAAGAAAGCACTATAAATCAGGACTTGCTTTAGTGTTTTGTTGATCATCTAGACTTAAGAAAGTGGAGAAAATGTTAATAAAGCAAATTTCCAGAAAGCTTGTTGTTAACCATCTATCAGCACACCCCTGATAGAACCCACAATTTTGGCCTGCTGCTTTGGTGCCTTTTCCACACACAAATGAAAAGACTTTGAAAATGTGTAAATAGACTAGGAACGTAATGCATTAGGAATGTATAGGAATATAATGTATTAATAATAATCATCAAGTTCCATTCAGTTCTTTTAACTTTCTGAAATCTAAAGCTGCTAAGTTTATGGACCAACATCTCTAGTTCTTAAAAAAAAAAAAAAAAAACCTGCTAATGTCTGCTTAATGATTCACAAAGTTGAGAAATAAATACAAAATCTTTTACAGCTGACTTCATTTCATTTTATGTTCATATCTGCTTGGCAATATTCCGAGATCAATAACATAACAGAAGAAAGAGTCTGACTCTCAATTTGTCTGACTTGAGTGGTATGAGGGCAATGGGTCCAAGAGTCTTAATGCTAATTTTGGCTCCAAGGATTTGCTTATTCATGTTGATGGTGTCTTACCTAGTGAGATGTCGTTTTGTACCTGAGTTTTAATTGTGTAAAAGGAATGTGAGGAGGAAAATGTATTTGAACTGTGAACCAAACTTTTTTTAAGCTATATCCCCTTTTTTTGTTGCTTTATATAGGTGATTTATTATTGTTTGTGTAGGGAGCTCTCAGGTGAGGAAAGCTCTTCTTCCAATGCACATATAACTATTTTGCCAGTTATAATCTTAGCTAGTTGGGACCCCGAGAAATTAAGAGACTTACCCAGAGTCACACAGTATGTCAGTATGTTAACAATGAGACTTGAACCTATGTCATCCTTACCCCAAAATCAACTCTATCTGTTATGACAAAATGCCTCATATGTAGTATCCTTTTAAAAACAAACGGAAATACTTTTACACAGTAACAGTGGTGAAATACAAAGCAGTTAGCTAGCTGTATCTTGAAAAGAGTTCTTTCTAGGGAATCTATAAGTTTTCAGCTGAAAGCAAAGAAAATGAGTTTTCATCCCAAAATATGCATAAATGATATAAATTGATACCTAGTTGTTAAAAGAAAATGCTTTTAAACAGTGTACAATATTTAGAAAGGAGGTGATAGTTTCCATCTCTGAAATGCTGAATTAAATGTTATTTAATAATTCAAATTTTATATTACTAAAATAATTAAAATATATCTTTATAACCACCACCATATTTTTTTTGAAAGAAACTTCCCACCAACTTTTTTTGTTGTTTTTACTGTATAAATATATGGCACTAAATGATTTTGGAAAAGTCAAATGATGATAGTTTCCTTTAAATTTACTGTTTAGGTTGTACCATAGATATTCTAAAATGTCAGCTTCTTAAGAGGAAAAGGATTGTTTTTTTTTTGCATTTATTCTAGTGCTCAGCACAGGGACTGGCACATGGTATGAGCTATATAAATATTAGCTATTATTACTGTTACTACTGTTATCATTATCATTATTTCAGTGGTCTTCACAATGCCTGGCATGGAGTAAGCACTATAGAAATGGTAGCTGTTGTTGTTGTTATTGTTGTTGTTGTTATTCCAATGCTTAGCATAGTGCCTGACATGTGGTAAGGGTTTAATGGATGCTAGTTGGCTTGACTTGTTGACATGCCTCCAGGAGCTAAATAAATGCTTATCAATTGATAGCATGTTTGCATATGTGGTCTGGAATTTTACACAAAGATTACACATTAGTTTCTTCCATTTATTATATTTTGTTTAGCATTGCTTAACTCCATACTTCAAAAGAGCAGAGGCTTCTTTGTTATTCTTCATATAAAGTAGAATGACTCTAGTACCAAAACAGGGTAGGAATAACTTGACTCGACATAATTCTTTTCACTGTACTTAGTACAAGTGTGGAATTGCAACTTAATAAAAAAGTGACATATTCAGTGAATATAAAATGATATTGATCAGTGCTCCATTGGTAAACACTTAACATAATTTCAATACTGCGAAAATAATTCAGTTGCTTCCACCCTGATCTTTTTTCCTGTTTTGGTAAGTCAAGAACAAATGTAAATTCAATGTACACATATTAAACACATATTATGTGTCACCAAAGAGGTACTATGTTGGGTATAGGGGAAAGATGGGGATAAAAATGATTAAGACATAATTTCTGCCTACAACAAGCTTACAAATGAAGAGAGAAGTTAAAATAGGGACACAAATAAAGAAAAATAGAATGATACCATTGCATGGGACAGGGTACTTGCACTGATTTTACAGGATCATATAATTATAGAAGAGACTTCAAAGGCCATCTACCTTGCCCCATCCCTTCTAACCTTTAACATACTATATTATTTTACATTAAATTTATTTTTGATGAACAAATGTTGATTTTCTCTATACCCAATTGAAAAGAATAAATAACAATGAACAGAAAAATAAATCCCCATTACAAATATGCATAGTATTTACCATGTCCAAAAATGTATGTTTCATTATTCATCTTGAGTCCATTGCTTCTTTATCAGGAGTGGGTAAGATACTTGATTTTAGACTGTCTGGAATTATTGTTTGCCACGTCATTGATCAGAGTTCTGAAGTCTTTCCAAATTTTTTTTATAATGTTAATTGTATGCATTGGTCTGGTTCTGCTCACTTTATCACTTCATACAGGCCTTTCTAAATTTCTCTAAAACTCCTCATTTCATAATTTCTTATGGCTTAATAATATTCCCTTAAATTCATATACTATAATTTGCTTAGGCATTCCCCAATAGATGAACATCTCCTTGGTTTCCAGTATTTTATTAGTCCAAAAAGAGTTGCTGTAATTATTTTTTCTACATATAAATCCTTTCCCTCTTTCTTTCATTTCTTTGGGGATAGGTACCTAGAAGTAACATTACTAGGTCAAAGAGTTTGCATAGTTTAGTTACATTGGAAGCATAGCTCTAATTCATTGCTTCATCAATAGTTCATAAGTGTGTCTGTTTTCCTGAAGCCCCTTCAACAGTGGTCATTTTCTTTTTTTTTTTTTTTTAATCTTAGCCAATCTGATACAACTCCTTCATTTTACAAATGAGGAGACTAAAGCCCAGGAAGGTTAAAGTAATTTGCCTGAGGTCACATAGATAGTAAGTATCAGAATGGAGAAATGAATCTAGATCTTCTGATTACAGTCAGTCTCTTTTCACTTTGCCAAATAAATATTTCATTTCTGATGTCACTTAAATATGATATAAAAAGATGTAAATTGATCTTATGTTTCTTTGGTTGTTTTGAAGAGTAAATGAGTCCATATTCATTTTCATGCCATACTTGTGTAACATATTCAATATTATTAAAATGGCTTTGGTTGTTAGATCAACACTTGTCCCTTTTTAAAAAGTGCACTGACTTATATATAGACATTTCTTTGCTCTGGAAAAATAATCCCAAGAAAAAAAAATGGAATAAACAGGTGCTTTATTCTTAAAATCCAGAAAGCAAAGCACGTCCAAATAGAAATTACACAACAATCCTATAGCAGTAAGTATTCTCATATAAACACACTGTTCTCCAGAGAGTATGAAAGGAAAAGATGTCTTAAAAATTATGGTGATTTAATTTTATTTTGCCCTAGAATGACATTCTCCTGAGTATTTGTGAAAATGAAGATGAATATGCAGGGATACATTTGGTTGATTTTGTGCCAGATGGCCAGTTGCAGAGGCTGAACTAAGCTGAACTGATTGATTCGTTTTTGCCATATTGCATGCTGGCGTTTACCAGAGTTCAGATCATTCAACTACTAACATATTTGGTATATTTTTTCCTTCCATTTTTTTACTTTCTTGGAATGACCTCTGTCTCCTAACAACATTTTCATCTTCTATGATCTTACATGAAGAGAATAATTCCTTTCTCTATCTGTTCTTTTAACTCAACTTTAATAGTAAAAGAAGTTGGTATGTTGAGTAAAAAGTTGAATTTTTTAAATGTGATTCTAAATACATTTCCAGTTCATGACTATAAAATACTCATACCTAGTGATAAACATTTAAGAAGAATTAAAACAGTTACTTACTTAAGTTTTGAACTAAAACCTCTTGAGAAATTGTGGAACTCAATGCCATTGACTTCCAAATTAGCCAAGATACAAACCTGGTTCAACATTAGGTGTTGTGGGGAGTTTAAAAGGAAATAGAAAGCGTGGTCCTTGACTTCAAGAGGTTTGCAATCTTAACTTGTCATATAAGGAAAGTACACACATTTATTAAGTGATACACCAAAGTGCACCGATTGTCTTTGAGGGAAGTACATATGGAAATGCAAAGTAATTGGGGAATGAAGATGCTGAGTGACATGGGGCCATAACAGGCTACTTACTCTATTGAATCATCAGTGTCTTAATGGACTACTCAGAGTAATTATAGGAGTTCCATTTCCTTTGCTCTAATATTTTGACCAGCACAGAAACTCTCTATTCCCCTAGAGGATCAGACAACAGTGTGGTAAATTGAGAGGCCACCTCATGAGGCAGACACCAAACACATCTTCTCTATTTTTACTTCTCCCCCTGGCAATCCAATGGTAAATATGGTTGATAATGACTTTTTATGGAAACTCTCACCAGATTTAGTGTGTACCATATATGTTCTGGATTTCATTCATTTTTCACTCTTAGAGGAAAAAAAAAACAAATTTAAGAATGCATTAAACAAAAAGTAAAAGTCAGCTACTTCAAATAAAAAAAACAGTCAAACTAACAGTCAAGTGAAAGTTGCAAAATGTTTTATTCACAGGATCTGGTCAGTTCTTTCAACCTAGATCTCTACCTCTCTCAAAATGTCAAGACCTTTCACTGTTTCAGTATAGAGCAATGGAGGAGGGGGGAATGAAGTTTTTAAACCTCACCAAGTCTGGGGCTTTGCTGTTGTTGTTGTTTTCTTCTACTTATTCTGAAAATGCCACTGAACTTCAGGGAAATACATTTATTTTAGAGTATAATTAATTTGCAATAAATTCCTTAGGCATTTAGCATGAAATGCATTTTAATAATAAAAAGCAAGAAAATAACTGAAAAATACATTTTAATGGAGAAAAAACAGAAATCAGTCTTGAAATGCTTACTTTTTTGTTAATCATACTCCACAAAAACTTGAGGTATAACATTAGACTTGTGAAGGTGATTTTATTAAGTCAAAATAAAGACAATTTTGTTTTTTATTTAGATATTTTTTGAGCTTATACATAGCAGAAAGATGAAATATTTTTAAAAAATTTAACTAAAAAGATTGGAAGTAATCTTAACTAGATATCAACATTGAAAGAAAAAAATCTTCAATTTTTTTTTTAACTTTTTGTTTATGTTCTGAAACTTGGCATTGACTAAATATAAATTTTAGCTTGGCTAAAATTCCTCTGGTGTCTGTGTTACCTATAGTGAGTCCAACAGAGCTGTCAGAAATGCAGACTATAGGATTGAAAAGGATTAAAGAGGGTGAACCTACAGTACTTTATTGACCTAGGTCCCCACATTAACCTGATCTGATCCTGTAATTACTATGAATAGAATAGGGCTTACAGTTCTTCTTAATAACACCCCATGCTTTTTATTCTATAAAGAGATTTTCTATTCATGTTCTCGAACCCTTTTGAGATTTACAGATTTGTAGCAAGAAAGAATGTGTGTGGCTTTGCTGACACACCAGGGGAGAAAGATACCTAATGTGCATGGGCAGCAACTTATATGGTACAGCTTGCCTATGGTCTAAAATCTAAACCACTTTCAATTTAAGTCTCATTTGTATTCCCAGACATCTACATTTTTCCTATTTTTGTAGATAATCAAAACTGAAATACACATGTTAGTTAAATATTAAGTAAAATTTGAGTTTTCAGAGAGTAGAAATAATTTAAAGCCCCCTAGCTTTCTCTCAGGTTTAATATGGTAACATATACATTTTTGGAACAGATTTCTAAAACCTAGACAGAATGATATGTAGTCAGCAAAAATTACACATATAAGTAATACATGATGCAATAATTAATAATCGGTATTTTCTTTCAATTAAAAAAATCCATCTGCAGCAAACTGATAAGGTACATTAGTAGAATAAAGTCAAACCTTTCCATTAATAATTATAATTTGGACTGATCAAGAACAGTGACACAATCATTTAAGTAAAATGAACTGAAGTATACAGTCAGTTTTAGAGTTAAGAATGAAAGGTAAATTGTATGTTAGGGTTAGAAGTTATATATGACATTCTGAGGTCTCTGTTTAAATGAAAATTGTAATTTAAAAAAAAGATTCAACTTTTTTGCATTAGTGTAACAGTGCTTGGTACTTAAACACTTTGGTAAGTGTTTAATAAATGCTTTTTCACTTATTCAGAGGCATCCAAATTATGCATATACCTAAGGTATTATATATGGATTTGAAAATAGCAAATCTATGTGTATGTGTATGAAAGGGAGAAAGAGAAAGAGAGATGCCTTTATATGTGTATATATTTTGATGATAGAAGGAACTAAAGGAGTTACATTGTTATCATTTTATAACATCAAATCTAGCTACTTAAATAATATATTTTCATTAGCTTTCTTTTTAGACAATATTTTAATTTAAATCATCCTTTTCCTATGGTTTCATTCTTTCACAGCAGAATAAATAAAACAAAAGCAGGAAAAGCATAGACTTAATACATTCTTGGGATCTTTTTTATCTCTCAATGAATATATATATATATATATGTATATATATATGGACATAAAATCTAACCATTATTGAAAGAAAACCTAAGAACATGAGCTACAAAATATAGTAATACTTTGACAATTATGCAATATTAGGTGAATGGTGTATTTTTATTTCTTTCTAATGCTCCTACAATTAATATACTTTAAAATATGGTATTGAATATCAGAACTTTGTGTTAAAAATCTTTATCATAATTTTCTTATCTTCCTAAATAGAAGTATTATTATGAATCTATTTGAATAGTTTGTCAAAAACCTTTCTATCAGTTGCCTTCCCCCCTACCCCCTTAGTAAGAATATACCATGCTTTTAAGAAATAGGAATCTGAAATCAGGCAAGTCAGGGGATTGCCAAAAGGATGCAGTCTGCTGATAGTCTTTGTGAAACCCGCATGGCTTTGGAAGTGTCATATGTAGAACACCTGCTTTAACAGCGGGGTTCTTTTCACTGGTACTATTCTGGGGGTGGAAGGTGGAAGGTTATTTTTCCCCTCAAGATAACATTTATTAAATAGAACTTGACACTTTGAGTGTTTTTATCTTTTCTCCTAAATTCGTGCTTATAGTTTGACAATTGGTGAATATATACATTTCACAGACTATATACATTTATATGTAATATACACACATATACTATGTATTCCCATGTACACACACAATCTATATATGTATGTGTGTATATACATACACACACATATATGCTATTCTGCAAGTAGCCAAATTGTGTTAAGATAACCTCACTGAAACCTCACCTTTAAGGGAGCTGTTTTACCTCTAGAAAGAAAAAAGCATTGGAAACAGTAGGATAGTTTTCATCTGTAGGATTAAAAAGAATCAGAACTGAAAATGGATTCATATCATTTTTTTCAGGGTACCAAACATAGAAAAAATATAACAGCTGATTTATTATAAGTGGGTTGAATTTTCTCTCCTGGTGGGCCTTTCAAACCTTTAGTCCCTGTTCTTACCCTTGCTGTGTGACTATCATTTTTTTTCCTTATCACTTTTTGTTAAAAGGCATTTGCAATGAAAGCCCACAAAAGCTGCCTTCAATCTGATTAGGCTTTTTCCATGAAAATTTTGATGGGTTTGGGTCAGTATCACACCTCTGTTCAGCTAACTTAATTTCCACCAGGCTATAGAATAAGGAAATTGTCCATGAATGAGAGGGGGCATTATAGTCATTAGGAATAGACAGGATTTCATCTGTAAAATACAATGGAACCAAATAGGGAGTAATAGGAAACCATGCTATTAGAAAGGGTCATGGGATTTTGGTAGATCTTTATGGTTACAGTAGATGATGTCATGTAAACTTTTTTTTTTCCATCAGTCCTGAAGAAATCAGGTAGATGAGGAAGGTGGTAGAGTGAAAGATTGGATAAAATATCTTTTTGCCAGGTGCTTTTTTTTAGGCACTTGGATGTTTAAAACTTAAGGCCTCAATGTTGTCCTGATTCAAACAAAAATGTCTCCTGAGAAAGGGGCTAGGAGATGGACTTTAGAAATGTGATATAAGCATGGGGAAAAGGGAATTAAATCTTTTAAAATATAAATATAGCCCATATTTTCATGACTGTGGATCCTACTGTGTATAGGTAATAAATGTATTAAGAGTACCATTTGATTAGAATTGCTATGATACTGAAAAGAAACTGAACCAAAACAGTATATTAAGAGTGGGTAAATATTTGTTCAATTAATCTTGCCAAATTTTTTTCTAAATCTTATTTTTTATTGTGATTATCAATGAAAATAAATTTTGCTTTACTAGTTAGATTTATAGTACTTTTTGTATTTGTTGTCGTTCCATTTGTCATTTTTTAAAAAAAAATTCTTATAGCTTATATTCATATAACCTTATGATTGATATTTATAATAAGTATATTATTTGAATTATTAAATTTTTCACTACTTAATCAAAGATGTCAATATTAAATATTGCTAATTAGAAAGATTATCATTTTTCTTAAAATATAAATTAAATATACCAAAAGTGGTAAGTATATATTGAGGGATCTAAGTCCCCTGGGTGATTTTACCTATAAGTACTTAAAAATTCGGTAAAGAAGAAATGAAACCTTGTAGGTTATTGTTCCCATGTAAAAAATCTGCATTTTTATTTCACTGCATGTTTGTACTTTGGATTTGACAGCACGAGAATTAAATCAAAAGCCTATAGAGAATTCATTGAAAAAAAAAGGCAAAACAAAAACTGCCACAGTTTTTAGCAATTATCCCTAAAAGCATTATTTCCTTAAATATGATTGCACTGGACCAGGTTCATATATAAACAAGTTATTTTTAATAATTAGACTACAAGTCTGTCAAGCAAAAAAATGAATAGTTTTCTTATAATATTTAAATCATTATTAGTGTTCTTTTGGAAGCCATCTTGTGATATCCTTTTGAAGAAAGGCATTGAAACCAATAAGAAGATAAATATAAGAATGCCTAACTGACTTCAATGTAGATAAAGAGAAAGGGAATTGAGTACCTCTGCCTTTAAATAAAAGAACTGAATTTTTGAAAATCCTTCTTAAATGACAACACTGACTGCTGTGTTCTACCATGGTTGTTTTTAGCTTGCCATAGGATTCTGAAACTGTTGACTTTGGTCTCAGGTAGATTATTTTCCCATGCTACTGTGATAGAGATCACATGAAGAACACAAAGGACCAAATTCAATGTTTTGGGGAAACACATGTTATTTTATATTCCATTTTCTATATATCAGATGTATACATGTAGATAAGGGTGTGTGTGTGTGTGTGTGTATGTGTGTGTGTGTGTGTGTGTGCAGTATATTTCCTGGCACACTGGCATTCTGGAGAATAAAATATCTGGTTTTGGATTTTCTCTTAAACCCAATTATCTAACCCTTGCCCACGCAGACATTTATTAGTTTGAAGATTTTGCCTGTATACAGGCAATGGCCTTAAAAACCTTTGTATGACTTGCTGTTTAATTCTGAAACTCCAGCCATACACTGCTATGGAGCAACCTTCCTCCAGGAATACCTTCAGTTGATGTATTCTACACACTGCTTCAAATCCATATTATAGCATGGATAATATTAATGATTGAGTCAAGTATTCCAAGTGCAGATATTCTAATAGTCTTTTGTAAAATGTTTATAAATAACTTTGACATAATTAAGGTCTTCTCTGCTAAGAGGAACTATGAAAAGGGTGAATAAATATTTGCTTCTTCTTTAAGATAATATGATATATGGAAGTGGAGGAGAGATAGAATTGAGTGGAAGGCAGTTCATTCAGTTTTAAGTTAAACATTTCACTCCTTAAGATATGTTGCATAGCATCAAAATGTGCTCCTGGTTTCTGGATATGCTATCTTTCATTCATAAATGAAGAAAGTAGGACCCCATATAATAAAAAGACAGACTTGGAAAGTATTGGGGATCATTTTTTCATGAGTTGTTTTTAACAATTTGGTAGTACTCCTGTGTAGGCAAACTTATCCCGCATCAATAAGTGGGCTAAGAACTCTTACAGGTGTATTCTGAAGCTTGCTCATGGTGTTTTGTTTGGCCTTCCTCAATTTTTTGACAAGTGATACCATCCCTTATCCCCACCCTAGCTAAGGAAGCTAAAATTTCAAAATCATAAAGTGAACCCAAATATTTAAAGGTTGGCAATAATTCATGTGATAATTTAGAAGTTTTAATGCCAATGACATTTTACTTTGGTTGATATATTTTATATGCTGGTACCAAAGAAACATTTCTTTATTTGTTAAACTTTAATTTTGATTTTTAAAAATAAGGTAATTATTTAATAAATAAGAGTTTTTCTAATGTTTCTTGGGAAAAGCATATTGTGTGAGCCATAGAGAACAAAGATGAGATGAAATTGCTTCTCAGAAATTCCAGAAAGCACAGCCTTTATTTTCCATCTGGGCAGTCCATCAGCTGTCAGTAGGTGGGTGGATTGGGGGAGGGGAATGCAATCATGCAGTCTTTAGATACCCCAAATTTCTCATTATAAGTTCCACAGGTATAACGGCTGTGGAATTCAGGTTCACACTGTAATAAATCAAATTATTTTAACTGGATTATAAGATTTTATACTTTCTATGACAATAGCAAATGACTGTGCTTCCTTAGTAAGTGGTCTAAATTAGTTATTAAAAAAAGTACTAGGAAAATAGGTTAAGGTATGTTCCTTTATCAAAAAAAAATCAGACTTTGAGACTTGGTTTAGACAGCTAAAGTGAAACTAAGGTTTGAGTTAGAATTTGCATAATGTATTCAATGTACAGCTACACTGGATTATACAGGCCAATTATATGTCATCTTTCTTAGTCACTTTTTAGGGGTTCATATTATCTAAATAATTACTTTGGATTCATTTTGTCCATATAGACAGAAGTGATTTTTATCAGTTCACCTATTTTAAATTTTATAGGTTATCCCCTTATCTTACCATCTAATGTATACTACCATAGTCAAAAGGATATGACATATATATAAATATACATTTATATATATTTGTACATGTATATTACATCATTCTGAAACACCTAAAGGTTAAGTGATTTTTTTATTTTAATTTTAATCTAGCTTTTGACATATTAAAAATCCATTGTTAAGAGAAATGCCACTTATAAACTGTAATGCAATATTTGCAAAATTAATTTCACAAGTATATTGGTATATTGAGGAATGATTGGTACTTACAAGAGCCCTTTGTGGTTTGCTATTTTAAAATCATTTAAATATCTTATCAGAATGCTTATTGGTAAATCTAGGTTTATGTGACTCAGAATTCTCTGCCCTCCAATTCTACAGGAACTAGCTATAATGATTAGGCTGTAGATATCAGCCTGCAGAATTGCAAAAGACACCCTTGTTGTGTGTATCGGGTTGGAAATTTGTTTTGTGGTGATCACCCTCTCTGATTTGAAGACTACATGACAAGAAACTATTAAAGTAAAGGGCAAAGAATTCAATTTCTTTATGTCATTTTTCTTGGACGGGCTTTAAAAATAGGTCACTTAATGTTATCTGGATTTGTGTTTTACAGCAGCACCTGCCCATATTGCTATAGTTAAGGGTCTATCAGTGTTTTTATTACAAGCCCCTATTTGCAAGGGTTTATATGGGCTGTATCTTGGCCTTGGAAATAAGCTTCTGTCGCAATGGTGGTGAACAGAGTCTCTGGGAGTTTATTTTTGTGGCAATCTACAATTAAAAAAAAGTGTAGCTCATTTTACATTCTAAGGGGCAAAAATAAAAATACAAGCCTTAAAAAGATCATTCTTCATATTGGATAACTTGTTATTTGATTGTTTTAGTAAAGTTCTTTGAACTGTATAATTAGAGCTCTCCCTAAATATCTAAAAATGGTTTACAGGTTTCTGAATTGTTTTGTATCAGTACATTTTAATCAGGAACACATTAATGTTTCAGGTGTTTTTATAATTTCACTTAAAATATGCTGTAGTATAAGTTTTAGAATAGGTAATTATACCTTCTTATTATAACCTATGTCCTATTATGCAGATTATTCTATACATTTTCTGTTCCACCATCTTGTACATATATCTTCTGGCATATGTCTAGGAGCGTCTAGGTGATGAATTATTAAAAAAAAACCTAACGTGATATATTCTTTCTGACAAAATAATTGAAATTGCATTAGATCCTTTTAAAAAATGGACAACACTTTTGTACGTTGTTTACACCTAAACAATTGACCAGAAATTTCTGAAATAGCTATTAGAAGTGTTGTTACTATTTCCAATATGTTTCCAAGACAGATTCGTATTTCTTTAATAAAACTATGGTCTTAGTTTAGATCCGTGAAGAAACGGTATATTGTCAGTGACCTCTTTCTGTGGATCATTGATTATACAAACAAATTCAATTCTAAAAAGGTAAAAGGCAATCCTATAGGAGGAGGCATAGGGAGCATACACATATAGCGTATAGAACAAAAGTCCTGTGATAACTTGCTAGATTCTAAAATAATGCTCTAACAAACAGTCTTTGCCTCCTTGCCTGCTAGGGAGTGCTGCGTCACAAGCATTAAAAAGCAAGTGGCTACTTTGCCCTTAGGTAAAGTGCTGATTTTCAGTGAGAATTCTTAGCTTTCCACACCCAAGTACCACATCACTAAACACGAAATAGAAATATTGGAACAGGAGTAATGAACTAATAAACACATTTTTGTGATGTTAAGCCCACAGTTTCAAGACAATTTAGAATACCATGGCAGGAATACTCTCTCAGTTAACTCTCTTGTGCCTGAGTATTTCAAACTAGGCCTCCTAGGGAATGTATATATCAGAGTTCTTGAGGATTCAAACACTTCTGCAGTGGACAGACCAACCAACGTTGCATTCAAAGTGAGTTTAGAAGAAATATCAATGCAGATTTTTTTCTTTGCATCTCTGTTCTTGAAAGTCTCCTACTTAATGTTGGTATTATGGGATTCACATGCTCCAATATTAAAAACTAGATGGGTTGAGCTAAGGAGAAAACCTTAAGATAGCTTAACCGGCATTTCTACTTGCATTTTAAAGACTTGGATTAGCACCTTCTGATATAGCCTTGTGGTCTGAATGGATACAACCGAAAATATTAGAAATACAGATGGAACTTTAGGATGGGGGCCATGTTTTGCATGGTAGGTTAATTTATATTTTGGCTAAGTCATTTACCTCATAATAAAGGTTCCTACTGGCACGGTTTTTTTTTCCTCTTCTTCTGTTGTTGGTGTTAAACGGAAAAGCAAAGGATTTCTACCCCCACCTCCCAGAAAGCCAACAGTTTTCTACGTAAATGGGTTTAGACTTAATTTTAATGAAAGTGAAACATAGTCAATAGAGGCAAATTAAAACCATATAATTTTGTAATCTTAGTTTAGCTATAATTGCAGCAATAAAACAGTGGGAAAGAATAATTGCGGAACATATGTTTGTGAGTGACATTATCTAGGTGACTTCCCCTTTACGGCAATGCTCTGTCCTATTTGTTTCCCCCTCCCTATGTATTGGAATGACAAACCTGCAAGCCTGGAGTTAATGCTGATTGCAGCAGCTGCTTACACATGGAGTCTCCATAGCAACTGCGAAGGTTGCCATGCAACCATGTTCTTTTAGGGACAGTGAAAATGCCCAAAGGCTTACTAAAAATACATGGGGGAAAAAATCTGAAATTTTCTTACTACTTTTAGTGGTTACAAAAGAACCGTGCTACCAGTTGAAAGCGTGGGTCGAACAAATAAAAACCCAGCCCTGACCTTTCAAAAATTGCTTGCTGTTGCTTGAAATTTCAAGCTTTATTCAAAAAGATGACTTTTGATCGATTGCAAAATTGGTAGCTTACGCTAGGCAGCCTTTGCAGGCTGGAAGATGCAGTGTGGTGCTATTGGCATTCCTCATGGGGTTAAAGGTCAGCAGAGAGTCATCAATGCAATATTGATCGGTGGGGCTGAAAAATGCCCATGTTTACACCTTCTCACTGCTTAGGGTTGTGTACCAAACCTTAAGCAGACTCATGCAGCCTCTGAGCGTGCTCTGGAACAAACCATTCCATCAGCAAATGTGACATCACTTCACTCAGCTCAGCTGTTTCTGCAGTTTTCTATAAATAGCTAGATAAAAATTGAAGACTGCTTGCAGAGAATTTTGTCAACCAAACTTTTCATCACAAGCATTTAGGAGAGGTTGGAATTCTTTTCTTAACCTCCAAAGATCACATTCCACATCTGTTGTTTATAAATGTAAATTGATTTTAATTGCAAGATATTCTGATATAGAATACAAAACAAATGTGCACATACATGTCCACATACATGTATTGGAGCAAGGTACTCTTCAAGGCTGGCCCACTTAAGCTACAGGTATTTTGGCTATCAGACAACATCTAAAGAGGCTTTGATATCTTGTGCACCTAATTTTATATACATGTATGTATACATGTATATACATGTAAGTGTATACACATATATTCTTTTAAGAAGGTAACTTTTTATTAACAAATGTGGACATCATTTAGATTGTTCTCTAAAATCAACACATTCTATAGTTATATATTTATATCTATCTATACATGTTTTTTTCTTTGCATCATCCTTTGTCATTTATAAAACTTAAGTGAAGAGATAATAAGCAAATATATTAGAAAATTGATTAATCAATCATTAAATTGCAACATTCTCACAATGTGTTAGAACCACATAAGTGTTAATAAGAGATCAAATATTTGGTTAAGAGAATATATGTCGAACAGATTCTGAATTGCATAGAATGTCATTTTTTCTTTACTGAATTTCATGTAACATATTGCCTAACTCCTTAAAATTTCCTTGGTCCTCAAAAGTAGAATCCAACTATTCTGTTCCAAAGGTTTGTTATAGGATTACATTTCACAATGAACATATCCCTATAAAACACTATTTTTTTTTTCATTAGGTTAAAAGCTACGTGTATCTGAATGCTAGGTAATTGACAAAAATCTCGATTTTGAAAAAGGTTTGATCTAGTATCAAGGCGTTAGAGAATGATGTGGGTCACAACAGTCAATTTTTACTTCGCCACACTGATCAATGGATCTTTATTGTGACATACATAGTCTTTGACTTCAGCACGACAAACTATATGGTCAACTCATTTGAGATGGTAAAAAAATCAGTCAATCAATGAGATGTTTTGTCTACATTGACTCCAAACATCCAGATTGATGGAATTGACCTGATGTTTTGGTGTCATGTACACACGTGGATTTTGGGAGTGGTCTAATTGTTCATCAGTCTGAGATATTCTCACAATGAAAGCAAGGCCCTTCTCAAAGATGTGAGGGCAGAACTGCTCTCAGTACATCAGCTAATCCCTGACCATGTTTCAGTCTTGGTACTTTTTTATCAAGTACCAGAGATTATAATTTGTGTTGTTTTCCTCAAATAAGGGGGAAAATATGTTCAAGATATAATTAGGAATTCTATCCCAAATCCATTTCTTCCTTAAAACAATATGTATATGCAAGTTATTTTTTTATTTATTACATTTTTTTCTTCTATTTGAATTTAACATTGTGATTAAATATAGGTAATGGCCTAACTATGAGTTAGAATTGACTCTGATAATGATTCCATTTTTTTTAAAGGAGGTAGTTTTTTATTAAAAAATGTGGACATCATTTGGAGTATAATGGTGACTGGAAATGAAAGTGTTGTTCCCTAAACTCAACATATTGTTTAAGACAAGATGTAATTGAAAACTGAGAATTCATATGGATATCTGATTTATCTCCCATATAGGAAAACCTTTTTGTAAAAAAAAAACCTAGAAAACATGATATTATTTGAAATGACTAATTCTTTAAGTTAACTGAAGAATTATAAGCAAATTCCAAAATAAATTGTGTTTATAATCTATAGAATTTAGCATGTAGTTTATTCTACATAGCTTTTCTTATTTTTCAATTTTTTTCTTGTCATAAATGGGAACATGTGAAGCAATAGATTTTAAGTTAATATTTATGGAATCAGATAAGTCTTTGTTAAGATTGTTCGGTCAGAGGAGTTTCCAATCTCTGACAGTGAAATCTCCACACCAGCAACCCTTCCATTAATGAAATGTTGTCTCCTGACCTTCCACCCTTCAAAATTATCATAAGTTGTAGGATGTAAGCACTAGAGACCAGTTAGTATTTACACCTTCATTTTGCTTAGGAGGAAAATAAGGCTGAGGGGAATAGATTAACTTGCTCAGTTGTTACATCATAACTTTTTGCAGATACTAGATAAGAAGGGCATTTGGAAATATCACTATTTTTCAGATGTCCTCTCCATCTAATTTCCATTCAGTGACCATTTCAAGCTACACAATCATATTTTAGCGCTTTCATTGCTTGGCTTTAAATTTCAATCTTTTGTAGCCATTAGTTCTGAATG
Source organism: Vombatus ursinus (assembly GCF_900497805.2). Lineage (NCBI taxonomy): Eukaryota > Metazoa > Chordata > Mammalia > Diprotodontia > Vombatidae > Vombatus > Vombatus ursinus. The sequence goes on along the minus strand of NW_020954590.1, from coordinate 10,019,457 downwards.
CCCATTCTATGAGTTATTCTAATCTTAAACTAACAATGTAGCGGACCATTTAAATCTAAGATTACACTTGATTCAACAATGTTCAAGAAAAAAACAGGCAAACTATTGTGTGTGTATGGAAATCACTTCAATATAGTGTGTTTTCTTCTTAAGGAAAACTGCCCTGAAATAGTGAGAAAAAATTATTCTTGAATACATTGAAAAGGTGAACAAAGTAAGGCTGTCTAATCTTAGTTGAACAAACATGATGTATCCTTAATTAATCTCAAAAATACCCCGTGCAATGTCTGTGCTCAACAGTCAAGACCAAAATAACACTTTAGCGTGTGTACATCTGTTCTGTGCATGCTTTTGATCTTTTGATCATTAAATGTAAACATTTAATAGCTTAAAACTAAAAAAAAAATTACTAGCATTTAACTGAACAGAAATATTTTCCTTAAATTTTTTAATTGAATGATGCAGATATAGAGAGGGTCAATATCTTAGGGCAAAATAAATGCACAGTAAAAAGCCAACTTAAAAAAAATCTTTGCAAGCTTTTTTTATGACAGTGAACTATTAAATCTCATGAGTAATGTAGGAAAAAGCTGGATTTTGCCTGGATTGCTTTTTACCCAGGATGCATTGCTGCTTACAAGATTCTGAATAGAGACACACCTGCTAGCTAGCTGATAACACTCTGGGGTCATTTCATTGAAGAAACTGTCAGCCCATAGGTACTTAAAATAAAGCCACAGACAAAATCGTGACCTGCACTGTTGAGACTAAAAAGGTGTAAAAGCAGAAAGAGGATGTAGATAAATGCACATTCCTTTGTACCATAACAAAACTTTTACATGTAAATTCAACTGAATAGGAAAGAATAGCGAAGAATGTTTCCCTGTACAGTAGAAACAAATTAGATTGTTCAGCTGCACATTTGGCCATCAGCCAAAGGAGTCGTGTGCCATGCTTGTTTGCCTACCAGTGCTGCTTAGATTGGCAAATGCCCATGCAGTTTGAAGAGGGCAGGCGGATGACTGGATGTCTGCCAGGAAGTGTGTGGGACTGATGCCACTGCTGGACTCCATAGCCTGGTAGGAATGAGGAATACAAAGGCATTCAATAATCTGAATGTCCCTTTGCTTCAAGAGAGCGGTGCCAGGCAGCATTTAATGAGAGATTGCTTTGTTACAAAGTCCTCAACATCAAGTGGGCTGGTGAGCTCATTAACCTGACTGCAGCAAATAAAAAAGGCACACTCAGAAGACTCCCATGATAGCATACTCAATGGTCTAAGAGCTCTTTTGCTTCCTTTATGGTGATCCATTAGCAAGCAGCAGTGTAAACACCATAAAGCAAGCCAGGTTTCCGATTGTTCAACTAAAGTCTGTTTTCCCTTGGGGATTATACCACCAGTTGATGTGGGATTTTTTCCTCTTAAAGTTTCTATCTATTACATAACGACCTTCTTTGCAATGAAGGATTTGGGGGGTTATTCTTAAGAGCATAGCTACTATTAAGGAAACGTGGAGAGTTTAGGTGTTGGAAAGAAAGGAGGTAATGATGTAGGACATACAGAGAAACAAACTACAAAGTAGAGAGATCCCAAGGGGAAATCTAGCAGCATACTTCTGAAGCCTTTCAGCCCCAAATGGTGAACATGTTACATTACTTTTCTATGTTACGTTTATTTTCGCTTTTACAAGGCTTTACATTTATACAGGAGGTAGGGCAACCCCTGCAGTTATGAGATGGTTAGTTCACTGTGCATCTGTCTCCAAGTACCGTGCTTACTCTCCAGGGACTGTATTACACTACAGACCTTCCCTAGAAAGGATTCATTTCTTCTTTCTTTGAAACAAATTTGATGGCTGAGCAAAAATGCAACTTAAGATGTCAACAAAGTCCTACAGAATTTTTTATAAATTTTTTAAACTGTCAGCCTAGAAAGACAAAGGGATGGGGGTGAGGGCACTTCAACATAAGGAGGGCTTCTGGAAACCTAATGACCATCTGTTGCTTTGTTATGTGTTCCAATAGGAACTTCTGGATGCTTGACTTAGTGCAGTGAGTGACTGTAGGGGCTGGTAAGGGCAATGGGATGTATAAAGCCTTTTACTTTAAGGTCATCAGTTTAAATCTGGTCCTAGTGAGTGCTGACTGCAAGTCATTGTCATTCAAGTGATCCTTGGTAGTCACGATGAAATGAGCTCATGGTCTTAGTCCAGTTTTTAGAGCACAAGTGTCTTTAGTCAATCAAAACGACAACCCCCTCCAAAAGCTTTAGCATAAAGATTCATTTTATTTTTAATGCTTGGGTTAGACTTTTCAGAAAATCGATCATGTGCAAAAGTCATAACAGTGTGGAAAAAAACAACTCTGTTTTGTACTTTGTTCAACTCTTGATAAAAGATATTTTGCTTCTAAATATTTCTGAAATATAAAAGAGTGGATAGAGCCCTGGACTGAGAGTCAAAAGATATGGAGGACTTTTCTTTAATGATAATTAAGACATGAGGAGAAAAAAACGTTCTATGGGTTTATTTTGCCTCGTTGGTATATTACGTGCATAAGATAGTGCTGTGTACTCTTTACTAACACAGAAGACAGTTTAAACTGATACTTCCTGGATGACTTTGTCAAACTCATTTAACCTTTCTGTGCCTCAGTTTCCTCATTCATAAAATAAAGAGGTTGGCTCACTTCTAGATCTATGACCCCATGATCCTATTATTATAAATGCCTTATTATATTTTCTTCTTTTTTATTTTTATTTTTTTGTATGGACCTGCAACTTCAATGATATTGGAAGCCCGTCATTGGGGAAATGCTTTCTACCAAATCAGGTTTGTAACCACTGCCAAATTCATATTCTCAGTTGTCTGGGGAGGGGAGGGGTACCAAGTGGTAAAATTATTGACCAGTGTCATCTAGCCACATGTGTTGGAGGGAAGATATGAGCTCAGGTTTTCCTGACTCTGAGGCCTACACTCCATCCACTATACCCTATTGCCTCTTTATTTTTTTCTAAATTTAGGATAACAGGCTCCAGTTTTGTAATTGGAAAAGACCTTAGAGGTCTTTTTTAACCTCTTTTCCTCATTTTACAAATGAGGAACTTGGGGCCCAGAGAGGTTAAGTGATTTGCCCAACATCATCTAAATAAGTTGGTAACATTGTACTTTCATGACACAGTACTCCAGTGAATCTGTAACTTCAGTCAATCAGCAACTTTTTATTAAGGGTTTACTATGTGCTAGGCACTGTTCTAGACCTTGGGGATATAAGTACAAACAATCAAACATCCCTCACTTGCAATAAGCTTACATTTTAATGAGGGATAAAAGCACAATATCCAACATAAATATAAAGTGAATAATACAAACATATACAAAGTAATTACATGGAAGATAGTTTGAAGGGCAGTCAAAAGCAGTTGGGGGGATCAAGACTGGAAAGACAGATATGACCCAGTTTTGCAGGATTTTAAAAGGTAAACTGAAGTATTCATAGATTATCCAAGAGGCAATAGGAAATCACTAGAGTTTATTGAGAGGAGAGAGTCACATGATCATATCCATGCTTAAGGAAATTTACTTTGACAACAGTGTGTAGAATGAACCAGAGTGGTAAGGGACTTAAGGGAGGGAGACCAGTTAGGCTATGAGAGTACCCTCCAATGAAGTAGGCCACAAGCCATCTATGCCATCTCATCCTGTGTGACTTATGTTCACATTCTCCCTCAAATTCACTACAAGAGAGACACTCAACGTGCTAGGGGCTTTCCAAATTCAAATGTAGACATAATAACATGCTCATCCGGGAATTTTCTGGCTGATATCATGTCACTATGTAGCTAGTTTAGGCACTAAATTCCTATTATACCCACAAGTCATTTGTTTTGATGTCACTAGAATTGTGAATTAAGGTTCTTACCAGGCCAAAAAAAAATGTTCTACCTGAGTAGAGGTATAATGAGGACACAAGCACAGACCATACTGCTCTCAAAGATCAATAGAAGGGTTCTTGAGGTCACAGAGTATAGCATGTTGGATGACAGGGGCAGAGAGCGAGTATGATGATAAAAATGACTAGGGGAAGGTTAGGAAGGGAGCAGACCTGAACAGGATGGAATGGGATGATTCAAGTTTTATTTTTCCTGTGCCCCAGAGCCATGTCCCCTTTCAGATTCCTCTTCAGAGCAGAAACATGCCAAGAAGAAGTGGTACACTGATGAGTTGGAAGGGAGGAAAACCAGATTTCCTGGCAACTACCTTCAGAAACCTTGACACTGTTGTAATACAAAAAGAAAAAAAAAACTTTCTTGACACTGTCCTATAAGAAATTTATTTCAGGTCCTGACTGCCTTGTATTATTTTATATTTCTACAATGATCTTAAAATTATTCAATCATTAAAAAAATCTAAGCATAGTATTTGATACAGTCATTGCTGCATTAAAGGTCATTTATGGTATATATGAAATTGCACTGTGTGAAATGACATATCAAGCATTGATGCACTAAAGAGAAAACAGTCTAATTTGGGGTTTAGCAACTGACATAGGTCATTTAATCAAGGTTTGAACTATTATAGTTATTTATTTAGTTTTCTTAAAATCTCAGGAAATAAAACTGAACTAAGGTACTTACATATGTTGATAATCCCCTTTCCTAAGGAATTCTAAGGCTTAACAAATAATTTTCATATAGAAACCCTATGAATTAGGTTACACAAACATTATAGAACACATTTTTAAATGAAGAAATTAAGAATCAGGGATGAAAAAGATTTGGCCAAAGTCACATTTAAGTGCTAGGGACAGAATTCAGACCTGGGTCTCTTGAATCCAAACCCTGAATTTTTCTACGTAATAAACCTTTGTTCTAGGGCTAGAAAGGTACTCATTAACAAACCACAATGCACAATCACACATAAACCATGCCAGGTAGTTCAGAATTAATCAATATTAATTCATTCATTTATCTACTCAAAAATATTTTAAGTGTGTATTACACAGGCAAAATATTGTGTAAGGAGCTCAGTAAGCTACAAAGATAAATCAGGAGTAGTCTCTGCTCTATAGGGGTTTACCATCTACCAGGTCTTAGAGATCACTAGAAAAAAAGTTATTAGAGTATCCTATAGCTAACTGTCCTTATAATGTAACAGCTCTACTTTAAAAATATTTAACCAGAGTTCTTAACTATTTATTTGTTTTATTATGCACCTAAGTCTAAGAGATCAGTGAACAAAAAACTTGTAGCTTAGGGAGTTTTTTTTTTTTGTTTGTTAGTTTTTTTGGTTGTTGCTGTTCATTCTGCCCCCATGCACTTTAAGTTCAGCACTCTTTTAAATGCATTCAGCAGAAGGAGTTCCTTCAAATTAAAAAAAAAAATCTGTGATTCTGCATCCAAGATCTTAGATAATGATTTTAATTCAGTATTCTAGTACCCCCTTAGATTCTAGTTCTCCTCCCTTTAAGTCCCTTCATTAGGATTAATACATTTGTTTTACTTGTAGCTATTCCATTTCCAGTTTTAGTTGATCCACTCTTCCTAATCCTATTTGTTTCCCTGTTGAGTTTTTTTTTTAACCAAAACTGCTGGTATTTATCTTATCAAATTTGCTTTGTCCTTTCCAGATAAAAAGGTTCATCTGATGGCCACACTCTCATCCCTTCTTCCATGATTGTATTATAAGAAATATCAAACTCTATCCCCTTCTTTCCCTTTTTTACAGTATATTCTTTTTATCCACCCTTCTCTTTCCCAACTTAAGACAAAAAACTGAGAACATGCAACCATAGATCTTCTCTTTTTACTTATTTAACTTCCTAATACTCTTAAAGAAGTTGAAATTCTGAAGGGTCCCTTGTTTCTTCCCCCTTTATAAAGATGTTAGTGTTAGTAACAGCCACGTTGTGCGATGACTAACTTTGATAGATAGCTCTTCTCAGCAATGCAAGGATCTAAGACATTTCCAAAAGTCTCATGATGGAAAATGCTATCCACATCCAGAGACAGAACTAGGGAGTTTGAATGCAGATTGAAGCACACTATTTACTTTTTTAAATTCTGTTTTGTTTTGTTTCTTATTTCTTGTGGTTCCTCTTATGGGTTCTAATTCTTCTTTATAACATGACTAATGTGAAAATATGTTTAACAGGAATGTACATGTAGAGCTTATATCAGATTTCACACCATCTTGGGGAGGAAAGTAGGGAGGGAGGGAGAGAAAATTTAAAACTCAAAAGCTTTTGGAAGTAATTGTTGAAAACTAAACATAAATAAATTAATTAAAAAAGAATGTTATTATTATATCATCATTAGCTCCTTCCATTTGCTCAAATAATATCTTTCCAGGTTCCTCTGGACTCTTGTGTTTTTATCTCAAGGTTCCTACCCAGCTCTGGGCAGCTAGGTGCCCTAGTGGATAGATTACTGGGTCTAGATTAAAAAAAGACCTGAGTTCAAATCTAGCCTCAGACATTTACTAGCTGTGTGACTCTGAGTAAGTTACTTAACTTTGTTTTCCTCAGTTTCCTCATCTGTAAAATAAGCTGCTGAAGGAAATTACAAACCACTCCAGTATCTTTGCCAATAAAAACCCAAATGGGGTCATGAAGAGTTGGAAATGATTGAAGAAGAAGAACAACAACAAACATAGCTCTGGTGTTTTCATCATCATAGAAATCCTCTAAGCATTAAAAATACACTTTTTTATTTTTAGGAGAATAATCAGTTTTGTAGGGTAAGTTATTCTTAATTGTAAAGCTATATCTTTTGCTTTATGAATGTTTTTTCCAAGATCTCCTCTCATTTAATGTGGAAGCTACTAGATCTTGCATAATCCTAAATGTAATACCTTGGTATTTGAACTGTTTCTTTCAGACTGTTCACATTTGAACTTTAGATTTTGTCTGTCATTCCCAGGACTAAATCTTTTGGGGTTCCTTGCAAGAGTTGATCAGTGGATTTTGTCTTCCTTTTCCCCTCTAATTCTAATAGATCTAGGAAATTTTCATGTATGATTTCTTGAAACATAGTATTCAGGCCTTTTATTAAAATCATGGTTTCCAGGAAGTCTAATAAATTTTAACCCATCTTTCCTTTACCTGTTTCCAAGATGATTTTTATTTTATATTGCTTATCTTACATTTTATATTTTTTCAGTCTTTTTATTCTGCTCTAATATTTCTTGGTGTCTTGTGGAGTCATTGATTTCTGTTTGATCTCTATTCTAGTTTACAGGGAACTTGTTACTTGGGTAAAGTTTAAAACTTTTTCTTTTAAGATATTTACTCACTTTCACATTCTTTCCTCTATACTTTTATATAATGATTTTAAATCTCATGCTTTATCTCTTCTAGGTATTCATGTAGTCCTTATATAAGATCCAGTTTTTCTTTTAAGTTGTAGCTTGGAGTCATTATGGAATTACACTTTCCTTCTTTTGGGAGACCTTTAAATCTAAAATATATTTTATGCTGGTTGGTGTTTTCTTTGATTTATTCATCTCACAGGCTTTAGTTGCTCAACTAAGGCTTTGTTCCTGGGCCAGACATTCCTTCCTACTGTTTAGTTTTTTTTTTTTTTTTTTTTTTGGTGGTAAGGTTATTACTGCTTGGTCTTACCCTGCCTGCACCATCATCATTGCTTACATTTATATAGTGTCTATTATGTTCCAGGCACTGTCATAAACATTTTACAGATATTGTCTCATTTGATCCTCACAACCCTGAGAGGTGGGTGCTATTATTATCTTAATTTTATTCAAAAGGAAACTGAGGCAAGAAAAGGTCAGATGACTTTCCCAGGGTCACAAAGCTATTAAATGTTGCTGCAGTTGAACTCAGGTCTTCATGACTTCAGGCCCAGCACTCTATCCACCATACCACCTAGCTGCATGCTCTGAGTTTCTGAGATAACTTTCATATCCTGAGGTTAGCTCCACTCCATCTTATTCCCCAACCTTTGAGATTCAGAGTCTTGGATTTTTGGAGCCCTCAGTGACAACTCATAAGAGGAGGCCTCTCAGAATTACTAGGCCTTTTATGTTCTGGTTTAAGACTGTGCTGGACCTCTAGGCTTGTTTGCCTGAAATGGGGCCAATAATCCTCTTTTTTCTTTCTATTGTCCATGGAATTTTGACATTTTTGTGTTGTTATTAGGTGGAAGAAGTCACTATAATTTCACAATACATTTCTTGATCATTATTTAGCCTGGTGCAAAATTCAGGTATTTTCTGGAGTCTATAGGTGTGTGATAGCTAGGTGGTCGACCTCCCATTCAGGCAGCCATCTTGAGTTCATATCTAGTCTTCTTTCCATGATTCCACTTTATTTCCCCAGTAAATGTGGAATAATGGTAGTGTGTGGATTAAAACAAACATCAAATGATGGTAAAATTAGAAGGAACAGCAGAGATCAATTTATCTGACATGCACTTGCATAGGAATCCATTCTAAAATCCTCTCACAAGTGGTCAGTCCATCCTGTGATTTAAGACCTCTAGTGAGAGTACACTACTGATAGAGGCATCTTATGTTACTTTTAAACTAATTCAATTAGACATTAAAAAAAAAACACTTTCAAGAGCTTCATAAGTTTTCAAGGCACTGTGATCACTAGCAGGGCAATAAAAACCAAAATGAAACAACTTCTCACCTCCCTGTGCCCAGGAACTTATATATGAATGAGTTGATACAACATGTGCACAGGTATAAGTTATACAAGGTAATTTTAAGAGAGAGAGGCCATAACTTGATAGCTCTAATTGTTAGGAAGCTTTTTTTTTCTTTAAATAGAGCCTAAAACTCCCTTTCTTCATCTTCTACCTGTTGCACTTAGTTCTACCCTTTGGAGCCAAACTGGAGAAATCTAATTTCTTTTCTGGGTGAAAAACCTTCAAATGTTTGAAAATAGATACAATGTTTCCCTCCATGTAGTCTTTTCCTTTTCAAGTTAAAAATCCCCAGTTCCTTTTATGATCCTGATATAACATATTCTCATTTACAGTGATAGTCTGCTCTAGTTAAAAGCATGCTGAATGTAGAATTGAATGACCTGGCTAAAATTCTTGCCTTAGATATTCTTCTAGCTTTGTGATCCTTGGCAAATTTCTTCACCTCACAGAGCCTCACTTTCCTCTTTTGTGAAATGTGGTTCACAGTACTTGAACTTTCTGTTTTACTACAATTTTTTAAAATTAGAATTGATTGCCTAGCCTCTTGCAACCTCTATTTGTGCATTTGATTCTTTGGACCCATATATAATATTTTACAGTGCTCTTTTTAAAATTGCATATTATTAAATCTGACCCAATGTTCTAGTCTTTGGAGATTAGGGCTCTTGGTTATGTGTCATCTGCAAATCTGGTAAACCTTTCATGATTTACTTTTCTCCTAATTACTCATAAAATGCTGAACAGTAAAGATTTTGGGGGAATTCCACCACAGAATCCCTCCCCCCCCATGTTGAAATGGATCTATTAATAACTACTTTCATTCCAGTCATTTGACTACTCCTAAATCAATATAATGGTATTATCATTTAATGAATGAGTGAAAAAAGCACTTACTATATGACAAGTGCTAGGTTACAGCAGTGAGGCAGGGTCTAGGGGTCCTTAAAGTAGGTCAGATGATAGTGCCTGGTGGGCCTCCATCTCACTGGGAGAAATTGACTTGTTGACTCTCATTTTATCCAAGCCTTATTAGATTTTCCCATTGCTAGCCATTCCAGGGTAGTCCAGTGATTAGAGGGAAGGGAAGAAAAGAAGGATGACCCTAGTGGATGTAGTTCTTCTTGACATATAACTATTCAGGATGGGTGTCAAGGGAAAAGGCAACTTGTACACAAAAATAACATAAAAACTTAGTGGAATGCTTTGCTGATAATCATATTATACTAGTATCATGGCAGTTCTTTGATTTGCCATTCTAGTAACTCTGTCAAAAAACAAAACAAAAAAAAAGAAAAGAAAAGAAAAAAGTAGGATAGTTCAGCATAACTTGTTCTTGATGAACTGATTGCGCTTAGCTTCATTCTTTTCCTTTCTGAATGATCAAAAATCACGCCCTTAATAATGCATTCTAGAATGCATTTCACTTTACAGATTCCATATTACTTTTTTAAAAATTAGAACATTTATTCTTCTGTAACCTTGGAATACCTCTTCCATTCTCTAAGATCATTGAAAGATCACTGACAGTGACTCATTAATCATATCTGTAATTGTTTCAGGACTCTGGGTTATATAGTTCTGCTGGGCCAGATGATCTGAACTCATTAAGGACATCTTTGTACTCTTACATTTCCTTTTATTTCCTTATATATCCTGGATTTCAATTCCTCATTAACATTTTGTTATTGTCATAGTCTTTCTAATGTCATGTTTTGTAGAGAAAATTGAGGCATAACTAGGGTTGAGTAGATCTGCCTTCTCTTGGCTGTTTGTTATAATTGTCCTATCCACTCACAGCTGTAGATGTGTCCCTTTTCTGATCTTCCTCTTATCCCAAATATAACTTGATGCAACCCCTCCTAATCAGCCTTACCTTATTATTAGTTTAAACATTTCTGGTGTTCTTATAGGATCATGCCACTCTTTTTATGTTCATAACATTATCTTCTATTGATATCTATCTAGCTATCTAGCTATCAGATATGCCTGTCTTTCTGTCTGTCTATCTATCCATCTATCTATCTATCTATCTATCTATCTATCTATCTATCTATCTATC
>NW_020954590.1:9960037-10008717 GCF_900497805.2 Vombatus ursinus | reverse complement strand
ATCTATCTATCTATCTATCTATCTATCTATCTATCTATCTATCTATCTATCTATCTATCTATCTATCTATCTATCCATCCATCCATCCATCCATCCATCCATCTATCTGTCTATCTATCTATCTATCTATCTATCTATCTATCTATCTATCTATCTATCTATCTATCTATCTATCTGCCTATCTGTCTATCTATCTATCTAAGACTTCAGAATCTTGTGTTTGTGACATTAAAGCTTCTCATCTCTCTTGTCTGTTGATAATTCCTACAGAATTTTAAGCCATTGCAGCCTATACACAGAAATAAAGGCAAGGTAGAGTAATCACTTAGAAAATTATAGTAGTCCAGAAGAGACACATACTGAAGAAATTTCAAAGGAAGAATTGACAGGACTTTGTAACTAATTGAACATGGGGAAGAAGAAGGAAATTATTTTCAAAGATGACTGTGCTTTCACACCTGGAAGAAACACTGACAGAAACTGGGCAATCAGGAGAAATGTTACTTTTAGGAATTAGATGTTGAGTTTGGTTTTAAATTTGTTGAGTCTAACATGACAGTGGTACATTTTGTTGGAAATATTTAACCTGCAATTGGAAATGTAGAGCTGTAGCTCAATAGAGAGATTATATTAGATAGCTAAATTTGTGAGTCATTCACTTGAAGGTGATGTTCGAAAGGTAACAGAAGAGGCAGTACAAGTGTAGTAGATATTTGGAAGATCTAAGTTAAGGTCCTACCTCAGATTGATATTAGGTCTGTGACTCTAAGCAAATCATTATACTTCTCAGTTTTTCAGGCAACTACTTACATGTAAGTTGCTGATCTTCTTGCTGTAGGGAGTTTCCATTAAAAGAATTCATTCTGGGCTGGGATTCCTAAAATTTAGCCACTGCTATGATTCTTATAATCTAGCCGCTGCTCAGATTTTCACAATCTAGCCAATAGCCCACAGATGCTCAGATTCCTTAAGAGTCTGGCTAATATGGCAAATTTTCAAAAAACCTTATTTTTATCTGAAAGAAGGCTTGGGTTGAATTCTTTTGGGCAGGACCTGTGTGTCATGATTTTAGGATTCCAGGACCCCTAGCCTCTAGACCTCATCATATGGTTCCCTGCACCAGGAAAAACTGCCTAATACCAAGCTCTTCACCAGCTGGGACTTCTGGCCTAAGGGACAATCACAATGGGATGATGTAGGCACATGAGTTATTTTGATACTTTCAAATGCCAGAGTTTGGGGACTTCCAACAATATATGCACACTCTCCCAATAAACACGTTAATGGACTTCAGAGCTTTTGCTGCACTCGTGACTTTCTGGTATGTTACGAGACCCAAAACTCTGAAACCACCGTGTGACCTCTCCATGCAGTCGGTGGAAGTGGAGGGGACTGACGGTGCAAGGAGATCCACGATGCTTGACAGTGATGAGCCATTGTTGTTTTTCTACAATGATGTAACAACACTGTATGAAGTCTTCCAGAGGGGTATACAGGTGTCAAATAATGGCCCTTGTTTAGGCTCTCAGAAACCTGATCAACCATATGAATTGATCTCATATAAAAAGGTTGCAGAGAAGGCCGAGTGTGTGGGCTCAGCACCGCTCCAGAAGGGTTACAAGGCATCGCCAGATCAATATTTTGGCATCTTTGCTCAAAATAGGCCCGAGTGGGTGATTATTGAACAAGGTTGTTATGCATACTCAATGGTGGTGGTCCCTCTTTATGACACCCTTGGAAATGAAGCGATCAAATACATAATTAACAAAGTTGAACTGTCTTCGGTTTTTGTTGATAAGCCAGAGAAAGTCAACCTCATGTTAGAATCTGTAGAAAACAAGCTAACCCCAGGTCTTAAAACTATAGTCATTTTGGATCCCTTTGACAGTGATCTCGTGGAACAAGGCAAGAAATGTGCGGTGGAAATAATGAGCATGAAAGTGTTGGAGGACCTGGGAAGAGCTAACAGGAGGAAGCCAAAGAAAACACTTCATTTGAACTCTAGTGACTCACACATTTCATATTTACCATTCACTCACATGAATGAGCAATTAATGCTGTGTGTAATTCTCTGTCATGGAGCTAAAATTGGATTCTTCCAAGGAGATATCCGGTTACTTATGGATGACCTCAAGATGCTGCAGCCTACCATCTTCCCTGTGGTTCCAAGACTGCTGAACTGGATATTTGACAGAATTTTTGGACAGGCCAGCACAACGATGAAATGGTGGATCCTGCACTTTGCTTCCAAGAGGAAAGAGGCAGAACTCCAAAGTGGCATAATTAGAAACAACAACCTATGGGACAAAATTATTTTCCACAAAAATTCAGGCAGGTCTTGGAGGGAAAGTAATGTTAATGATCACTGGAGTGGCTCCTGTATCAGCAAATGTTCTGACTTTTCTGAGAGCAGCACCTGGATGTCAGTTCTATTAAGGCTATGGACAAACAGAATGCACAGCTGGATATTCCTTGACGGTGCCAGGAGACTGGACAGCTGGCCACATTGGTGCTCCAATGCCTTGCAGTCTTATAAAGCTTGTCAGTGTGGAAGAATTTAATTACTTGGCTGCCAAGGGAGAAGGTGAGATATGTGTGAAGAGGTCAAATGTATTTAGGGGCTATTTGAAGGACCCAGCAAAAACAGCAGAAGTTCTGGGTAAAGATGGCTGGCTGCACACAGGAGATATTGGGAAATGGTTACCAAATGGTACCTTGAAGATCATTGGCAGGAAAAAAAACATATACTCAAACTGGCACAAGGTGAATATATAGCACTTGAAAAAAACTGAAAATATCTATCAGCAAAGTGAGCTTTGTTGCTCAGGTGTTTGTACATGGGGAAAGCTTACAGGCATTCCTCATAGCTATAGAGGTACCAGATGTGGAGACACTGGCTCCCTGGGCCAAAAAGAAGGGCTTCAGTGGATCCCATACAGACTTGTGCAAAAATAAGGATGTTAAAAAAGCAAACCTTGAAGACGTGGTGAGGCTCAGGAAAGAGGCTGGTCTGAAGGCTTTTGAGCAGGTCAAAGGCATTGCTCTCCACTTGGAGTTATTTAGTGTGGAGAATGGCCTTCTGCCCCCAACATTGAAAACAAAGGGACCAGAGCTCCAGAAATGTTTCAGGTCACAGATTGATGAACTCTATTTTACCATTAAGATTTAATCTTGAGGAAGATAGCTTGGACAAAACAAAACTGCACACCTCCAAAAGATCTACTTCTAAAGTTGGCCTCAATATTGGTAATTTTGACTACAGCAAACATAGGTAAAGAGGCTTGTTTGGACAGGGTTGTTGGCATAGGAATTTTGAAGGAAACAGAACACTGCCTTGCTGTCACCTTGTGTTGCTGACCATTTTGTGGTGATACACAATTTCCAAAACAAGCCTTAAATTTTACAGGGCAACTGTATATCTGATAAGTTATTTGGGACTTCATCAGACCAAAAGGTGGGTGTTGACTCTTTTCTCCTGATCCTAACCAAGGTATTAGGGCTTCCCTGTTTCTGAAAGGTCGGATGTTTGATACGTTCTCTGCAGTTGTCTACTCCAAAGGGTACATGGTACACTAGAGGGAAAGAATCCTTTAAAAAATGACAAACACACACACAGCAGTGGGGTATGCCATAATTCATCCAAATATTATTTAAGCCCCTTTTCCTCACCCTTCTTTGAATGAAGATTGTGAAACTTTCTCTCCCTTGTGCCCTACCCCCAGGGTCACCCCAACCCATAAAAGAAAGAAAGGACTGAACTTTACTGTTTTAAGTTTATGGTTCACTGTAAATCAGGACAAATACAACTAAGCAGATTTGGGGTCACATATGAATGTACTACAGAGTGTGGACTTGAATGCAAAGCAAAAGGCCACCAACAGAGTGCTTTCCAGATCTCTCTCCTTCCCATCCCTCCTTCCAGTAACAAATCTGCCTTAGACTCGACCATGAAGACAAGAATTTCAAGGATACACACACCATCAATGGCAGGATCAACAAGGCTCAGCTGGGATGACCTGACAACTGTACACCTTATCTCTACACTGCACTAGCCACTCTTTCTGTATGACGGCCAACAGGTTTTTTAATGTAGTTTTCATATCGGAATATCATGCCGTGATTAATGCTTTTATTTTTGTTTCCCAGAATAAACTGTCTTGTACCAAACATATCACTTCAAAGGATAGAGGGAATGGGTACACTTGAATACTTTTTTGTTGAAATGAAGGGTAGTAATTGAAAGGAATGGGCCCATCTCAGAAGTCTACTCATGATTTCTATAAAATGTATTCAACAAGCCAGAATAAATGCTAACTAATTGGGGGGGGGGCGAGTGTAAATCTGGGGCCAAAAAAACCCCAATTTTTCCTAGGAGTAACTCCTAAGGGGCTTTTATTCTAATTGGGGAAATTGGCAACATTTCAATTATTACAGGTCTTGGCCACATTTTAATGAATTAAGTTGTCATTTAAAGTGATTCTGTTGTTTGGATACATGGGATTATATGTAATATTCAAGCACAATAAGGTTTGCCTAAAGAGATGTCACTGTAATAACACCATTTGATAGCCTAACTTCATAATGCGTGCTCTTAATTGCACAAATATCTAAGTCAGTAATTTGTCACTCTGGAGTTTTGGATGTTTGCTTTCAGTGTTGGCTATTTCTCTGTTTTATAAACCAAAACAGAATTTCCAAAAAAAAAAAAACCCAAACGAAACCAAAATAAATATTTCTGCATTTCAAAAAAAGAGAGAAATTCATTCTGCTAATGAAACGAGGTAGACAACAATTCTTTCTCCCCAAAGTTGAAGCTACAGAAGATAATGATATAGACAAAGTAGATGGTACATTTACTTTGAAAGTACATCACCTTACAGAATGTCCACACCATGAAAGTGAAGGAGAATGAAGAAACAGAGAAGAAAAACTGAGAGAGGAAGAAAGACATTAATGAAAATGTGTCATGGAAACCAAAATAAGAGAAAATTTTGTAAAGTAAAAGGAGCCTACAAAATGGAAAGCTACAAAGAGTTCAGGGGCAATGAAAGCTGAGAAGAAGAATGGATTTGACAATTAAGAAGTCATTGTTGACTTTTTTTCATAACATTCAAAGCAGAACACTGGAAGCAGAAGCCAACAAGTTAAGAAATGGAGGATGAAGTGAGAAAGCAGAGGTAGCAAGTAGAGATTTCTCTTCTAAGGATTTTGGTGATGAGAGAAAGGAGAAAGAAAGAATCAATGAAGTGGGACAGAAGAGTTATTGGAATTGCAGGGATATTTGCTGGTGTTGTTATTCTTTAAAATAGAGGAATATTAACACATATCTAGGCAGGAAAATAGGAAGCAGTGAAAACAGAGACTGAAGATGTAACAGAAAGGACAACTGATAGAATAATGCTGAAGGAATGGTGAAAATGTTGTGTCCCATAAGAATTGAGAAGAACATTGAAAAAGGAAAATGATTGTTTCTTCCTTAGAGACATAAGAGGAGGACAGAGCAAGTGAAGAGGAGTTCACAAAAGTTCAAAAGAATCATTAGGAAATTCAGTGATATAAAAATAGGAAAGCAGCAGTAAAGACCAAGTTGAGAATTTTAGGGAACTCACTTAAGATATTTTCAAGAGATGGTCAGCAGTTTAAAAGAGGCATTAGAAAAAGCTGAGGGTGGAGCAAATAAAAACATAATGATTGACAAGTTTGGCATAGCAAAAGGTCAAAGAGTCAGAAGATGTAAGTAAGAGCAAGTTTAATTTTGTTGACCAGTGGATCCAGGTGAGTAGGAAAGCTAGTGAAACCTGAAGGTGGAGAATTTGGAAGGTGGCAAGCAAATTAAGGATGAGAGGAAAAGTCTGGATCAGTATGAATATGGACCCTTGTGAAGTACATGGGGTAGAAGGTACAGAAAATTGTAGTCATAGCAGAGAAAATAAGAGTTTGTGATTGTCAAGGTGCAATAGTTCCAAGAAATAATGAAGTCCTAGCTATGGGTTACTAAGAGAGTGGGGATAAATATTATTATATTTGAGAAGATAAATGAGTGAAGCCAGAGTGTTAGTTTGGTCAGCAACATAGTTAAGTCATGGGCGAGATGACAGTCAGTCAATTAGCATTACGAGCCTACTATCCTCTGGGCATTGTGCTAAGGGCTGAATGGAGTGAAGAAGGAAATTATAAGGACATTATTCAAACTGAGGTAAATGGGATAACATCCTAGAGCAAGGTAAATTATATAAGGAGGGGAGAATGTAGTACAGTTGAATAGTATATACTTTTAAACAGGAGAAATGAAGTGATGGTGGTGAGATAGTAATCTGGGAATGGTAGTGGGAAGAAAGGAATGTGTCTTTATCCTTAGTCAGAATTACTGAAATCCATTGGAAAATGTTTTGGAAGAGAATGGAATTTTGTGGGCAAAGGTAGGTGTCAGTTAAGGTGAAGAATTCTCAAGAGAAAAACTGGGAATAAGGGAGATTGCCTGTAATAGGAGTTACATGGGACATAATGGAGGGAACAACTAATTGAGTGGCAGATAGAAAAAGAAATGAGCATACATTAGTAAAAGTGGTGGTCATAGGGGTTGAAGATTACAGAACAGGCAGAATATTTTGGAGTTTTGAGGATTTTGAGGATTGACCATGCTTAACATTCATTTAGAATATTTGTTCAGTGTGTGTGTATGTGTGTGTGTGTGTGTGTGTGTGTTCTTTCTTAAACTGTGTTTCTATGTTCTGGGTTCAGATCCTAGTGCAGAGGGTAGGGTATAGGTTGAAGATGTAGTTCCACAGCTAAGGTTTAAAGGTGTTACATTCTATATATTTCTCTTAACCTTAGAGTCCCGAAGACTGGATCAAGCATGAGATCATTTTACTGAATATTCTATTAGGCAAATTTTAGCATCAGACTGCTTTTCAATTCTAGTTGTGGTTCGTCTTGATCATTGCCAGTCTTTCTTCAACTAGAACTGCCTACCTCATGGGTTAGTTGTAAGGAAAATGTTTTGTGGTTGTTAGGGGTCCATTGAATAAAGTGGTGAGTCTGGAGTAAAGAAGACTTAAATTCAAATTCTCCCTTTGCCTCAGTTTCCTCAACTGTAGAATAGGGATAATATTAACACCTGTCTCATAGATTTGTTGTAACTATCAAATGAGATATGTGTAAAGGGCTTAGCACAATGTCTGGCACAGTAGGAGCTTGATAAATGGTTGTTCCTTTTGTCCCCCTCTCTGTTATTATCAGAATTGTTGTTGTTATTGCACTACACATCTTAATTTCCTTCCTTAATTCAATTACCACCAACCCCAACCCTAACCCCATTCTGCTTTGGCAATTTGAATTGAGAATTGACCCTGCCAAAGTAAAAAGACATCACTCCCAACTTGGTGCCATGAAGTTAGATAGGATTCTGAGTCACAGATGAAAAGGGTGTAAGTAAGAGAGATAAAAATGTCCGTGTGGGACTTGAGTTAAATGTTTCTCATTTCAAAAAGAATATTTTAAAAGGCCTTATTCAAGTTTTATTTGAAAGTTCTGGGTGGTTCTAATATTTTTCCAAACAAGCTTCTGCCCCTAATAGATATAGTGTCAAGCATAAAGTGTCAGTTTAATGCGGTATAACTTTACCAAGGCATGCTTAAAAAGCACTGTCCTTTTAAAGGAATAGATCATAAATTGTCTCATATGGAGGCAGTGGTTTGGTAATCGGAAGAGACTTCAAGCTTTTATGATCATCTCTTAGTGAATATACCCTGTCAGATTATACAACTTCTTAACAAGTCAGGTCACCACAGCAACATTACAAATGAATCTGAAATTGAACTGGAGAGGTCACTAAGGCATTTTCACCAGTGAAGAAAAATACAAAAATAATTTTGAATGTTTAGCCATTGTTTTTGGTTATTTAAGGTAAACTCTTGTGCCTTTGTAATGCTCCTTATTCCTTTGCTTTTTGTTTTCTCTTATCATGAACAAATATATTTAAATATTTATCAAGTCCCTTTGCCATCTAATGTTCATCAGATAGACCATTTTACCTTAATCTCTTTCCCTACCCCCTGCAATTAAAGATATGTAGGTCTGGAGCAAGAGCTAGCATTTCTTTTCCTCATTTTGTTTTTCCTTTTCTTGCATTTCACATTTTTGCCAGGGCACTACCTCCAGCATTCTTAATATATGTGATTAATGTTTTTGTGGCTTACTACCTCTGCATAAACAAGATCAGATCCTCCGCATGGTGAGAAGTAAGAGGGAAATGTCTGCCAGAGATGAGGACCCACGTGGCCTTATTGGTCCTGAGGTGCAGCCTTTTGACTGAGACCAAGTTTTACAGAACAAATCTTTTTATTTGCTCTGGGAAGTTTGGATTGAGTCAAAAAGCCACACTTGTGGCCTAGAAGACCAGATGAAGCTTCGAGGCCGCAGGTTCCCCACCCCTGATTGACAAATTGAAAATAGTCACGTTGTCAGACGTCAGAGGGTTATACACAGAGGTACAGGCTAGGGCAACTGAGACTTACAGCTGAGGCCAGGATAAGAGAAATGGGTGGGTGGAGGGTGGGAATGAAATGGTTGCATTATTTTTTGTTTCATTTTGTGAAGCTTAATACTTTTCATAATGTATTGATATATTGAAGTCTGAATGTTAATTACAAATACTATGCTTAATTTATATCAACACATATGTGATTTCCTAAATTCTGTGATGGTGATCTTTCCAACATGATGAAAATTTTGGACTGTATTTTAAAATTCACTTACTATGGCTTATACTACTACTACCACCACCACCACCACCACCACCACCACCACCACTACCACCACTACTACTATTTTGCCTTGGTCCAGGCTTGTCAGTGTTCTATGGCCTAGAGGAGTTTTCTTTACAAAAAACCCCATGAGGCAGGTAATGAGAGTATTTTTATCCACAATTTATAGGTGAAGAAACTGAGATTCAAAGACTTAGATGCTTGCCAATGGTCCAAAGTATAAGAAAATCTGTGACATGAGCCCTGGTCTTATAGTCCCATGTTGTTTCTAGTATACCATGGAATTTTTAAAAAGAAATGTACTACTTATAATATAGCCAAGCTCATACTTCCTGTCAAAAGGGCATGCTAACTTTCGTTTGTTCCATGACCATAGAGAAGATATGCAAGCAAAGCTAGCCGTATTGCATACCTATGCCATCAATCTATACAGGAAATTTAAGGAAAGAATGTGAATGACTCAATGCAAATTAATCACCCCTCCAGGAAAAAAAAAAGAAATTCAAGCTTTGCTGAAATCAAAAGAGTCACAGAATCTCTATATAACAAGCAGCAGAAACAACAATTTTCAAAGAGTATTTACATTCTGGTTGCTTTAAGCACTATCTCTTTTATGTTATCAAAATAGTTGAAATCAACTAAAAAACTTTAACAGTCTTTGGCATCTAGCTGGAAGGCAGAGTGGGGCAGTGGTTTAGTCAGACAACCAGCACTAACATTTTGGTTGTTATTCGTTACCTATGTGATGTTGGATAAATCGCTTAAACTTACTGAGGCCTTAGTTTCATCATCTGTAAAATGAAGGGATTGGATTAGTTGACTTCCAAGTCTCTCCAGATTCTAAAATGATGATGATATGATAGGATGTTGCCTGATAAAGTTGTCATTAAGTATATACATGTGGAATTCTCCCTCCTAACCTCCCTCACTACTTATTTCTTTTTTTCTGAGTTAAGTGCTAGTTAATTTTATGAAATTGTAATGCACCATGATTCCTCTTAAGCTCTCAAACTAGGTTTGATGCTTCCATCCTTTTGTTCTTTGTAAAACAATGAGAACAGCACTGACATTACATTTTTCTCTCCTGAGATTTCTTCCAGCTCTAACAATATGTACTGGACCTGTAATTCCATTGGGATAGGAAACTCCTTGGTGAAGAAACTCACTCTATCAATGCAAGCCAGTCCCTCTCTGTAATTCATCACCTTAGTATGTAGCCTAGGATCACATGACCAGTAGATGTCAGAGATGGGATCTGAACTCAAATCTTTTTGGCTCTGAGGGCAGCTGTCATCCACTATGCAAAGCTATCTCTGTTTCAGCTGTAACAGGCTACAGATCTTTGCATCAATAATCTAAGACAGGAAGCTAAAGAGGAGAAAAAAAGGCAGACTCATCAAAAATTGACTATCTGAATTCAAAGAAACAATGACTCATGCTAATAGCATAAGAGCACCCTTCACACCCCACTTTAGTTTGAGTGGGTTGACCTTGAGTGTGCCTCTATTCCCCCTCAGTATTTTCCTCACCTCATTTCTTAACCTCGCTGATATGCAATTGAAACCATATGTTTTCTTGTTCTGTCTCTCTGAAGGAAGGGATATGTGCCCTAGGTTTGGGGTTAAGTCCTAAATGGGGCTTGATACCTTCTTATTACATTTAGCTGTCAGTCATCTGTGGTCCTAGATAAACTGCTTGAGGTGCTGAAAGTCACCCAGAGCCCCTATAGGTTTGAAGACTATGGAGATTGCTTTTGGAGTATTTAAATTACATTGAACATTTGTAAGTTTTTGTTAGAAATTTTCTCAATATTGGGTGGATTGATGTGTACAATTGTACCTCTGTTTATTAATATTTTTAAATAACACACAAAATTTATTGTTTTTGTACACTCCTCAGCTCCTAGGAAACCTTGGAGGAAAAAAAATATATCTTAATAACTCTTCAAGTAATGGCCTGATTTTTAAAATAAATTCTCCTTTCATATAAAGGATGATGTTACTGATCCACTATAACCATAGCATGTGTTCTAGGTTGTTTCTCTGGCAGTGGTGATGGTTTATGCTGAGCCATCTACACTTGAACCCCTCGTGACCAATGACACACATTTGCCATTTGCCGGCAGGGCTCAAGGGTAAAGTATGTGAAGAGAAAACAGAGCAAAGAAAACTGACCCATATAGGGAGTGGAAATAACACCCTGATCTCATTAACACCATGCTCTGACCAAAAGCTTTTATTAGCTTTACACCCTTTTCTCTACATTTTCTAGTTCTCATTAATAGCATTTTTTCCATTTATCTCTTGATTTCTTCACATTATCCATATGCTGAAAATGAATGGTAGGAGCATGTGAATTGTCTAAGCATCTATAACAGAGAAGAAACAAGCACGGAAAAGAAAGTGATGAAAATAATGAAAATAAGAGCAGGTGGGTACAGAGTCCTTGTGCTGCTTCATATTTGGCAAATCACTTTACTTTTTGGAGCTCAGTTTCCTCATCTGTAAAATAAGGACCAAATAATCCTGAGGTCTCTTTTAAGCTCTAAATCCTATCAGATTAGGATCCCATGACATTTGACCTCTCTCAGCTTTGATTTCTTCATTTATAAAATGTAAATAATAATATATTACTTATCTCGTGGAGTTATTATAAGGATAACGTGATCAAATATGTAAACTATACTACTGTAATTCTGAAGTATTATAATACATTATTACATATATATATATATATATAAGTTTTTCTTAACTTATTTTTCTATGCGTTTGTTGTTTCATTGGTGTTGGGAATGTCATTATCTCACTTGAGTCACATGACTACCCTCTAAGTTTATTATGAAGGTCTGAGAAGTTAAATGACTTACCCTGGTCAGAGGAAAATGTCAGGGGTGGGATATAAAGAACAGTTTTTCTTACTCCAAGTCAAGAACTCTCTCTATGCCTAACTACCTTTCAATAAAAGGCCATGGGTTCATGTAAGACTCAGGCAAGGATTACTAAGTATTAGCCTTGGTATGGGCAGTTATTCCAACATAGAGATTAATGTGGTAAAGTGGAAGGCAACAAAGTATTGGGAAAGGGCCCTGAACTTTTAGGAAGAGCTGGATGTGAATCCTGGGTCTCTTTCTCGTTACTTGTGATACTCATAGAAGTTGCATCACTCTCTGAGCCTCAGGTTCCTCATCTGTAAAATGAGTAGATGAGAAGAGATAATTGCTAATGTCTCTTTATGTTATAGAGCTGATGGCCAAGGTTCCTTCAGGGTCAGGGGGTATCTGATACTTTGGTAAATCCTATTCCAAGTAAATGCTGTATAACCCTCATTCTGTGGGCACGTATCCAAACTCTGAGAACTGATTTTTCTTATCAGTCAAGGTTTACTATGCCTACATTTTCATTATGTAAATTCTCCTTTCCCTAGATGTGGGTGGTATTCGACAGATTCAATGCTGAGACAGAAGAGCATGTATTCAAAAGTTTGCTTATTTTATAAAGGTTCTATCACCTAATTTTCAGGTCACCATTCTTTGCATCCTTTCAGTGAATAGAGAATTGTTTGTACTTTTAAAACTTTCATATTTACAACATTCATCAACATAGCATCATTAATAGTTTAGCATTACTACTTTCTGCTGACTAAATGTATTAATTGTAGCAGTTTTTCTTCTTTTCTGTTCTAACCAACCTGAATGACCTTAGTAAATATTTACCTTTTGAACTGTTGCCAATTGAATTGAACTGGCAGTGTGGTGTGTGAGTATGTGTGTGGGGTAGAGTGGGTTGGGGGCGGGGGATGATTTATAGAAAGATTGCTAGATTTAGAGTGAGTTGTTGCTATTGAGTTGTTTTTCATTTGTATCTGACTCCTTATGACCCCTTTAGGGGTTTTCATTTCCTTCTCCAGCTCATTTTATAGATGAGGAATTGAGGCAAATAGAGTGAAGTGACTTGTCCAGGGTTACACAACTAGTGTCTGAGGCCAGATTTGAACTCAGAAAGATGAGTCTTCCGAAGACTTCAAGCCCGGCAGTCTTTCCACTGTGCCATCTAGCTGCCCCTAAAAGGAACCCTAGAGTTCAAATCCTTCCTTTTAGAACCTGCATGGCTTTGTGTAAGGTATTTAACTTGTCTGGTCTTAGTTTCCTCTTCTGTAAAATGAGGAGTAGCGTTTAGAAAACTGGATATTTCCTATGGCCTCTTTTACATCTGAATTGACTAACTGAGCTCTGTGCATTTCTTCTCCCAATATCTTCTAGTTTCAAGGCTCCATTATCAATTCTTCTCAGTTTATTTCCATTGACCTCAGTTGTTCACAAAAGTCTTATCTCTCCACATTTTCAAAAATATTTCAAAGTATGTGGGGTATGGCTTAACTTATAAGTGTTACAATGTTTGCTGTAACTTAATTTCTTCACTCTTTTGGCTAAAATAATCTAAACCTCAGTTTCCTCATCTGAGAATGGTAATAACAATAAAAAATACTATAAGCTCACAAGATGAAAGCCCCTTGTAACTATAAAAAGCTCTATATGAATTTCAGCTCCTGCTCTGGCTTATAAATATATTTAGTTAGGTTATTATTGCTCCATGCGAAATCAGCTATAATATTTTCTTCATGATTTTTAAAATATTAGCACTATTTTTGAAATGGTGCCTATGCTTAACTTTTATGTGGGTAATTTGAATCTTAAGCAATGACAGTAATAATAATTTTCACTGATATAAGGTCTGTTATGGTGCTTTCCATATAATAAGAGTATGAAGTAGGTAATGGAGGTATTATCCCCAATTTTACTGATAGGAAAAGAGAGGCTACAAAATATCATGTGACTTCCCCCTATTCACATAACTACTTAAAGATAAAGCTGGGATATGACTCTAGTTCTTTTGAGTCTAAGCCAAGAACCCTTTCTTCCATACTAGTCAACCAGTAAACATTTATTAAGTGCCTGCTATATACCAAGCACTGTGCTAAGTGCTAGGGATACAAAAGACAGTACTTACCCAAGATGAGCTTATCATTTAATGGGGGAGACAACATGCAAATAACTATGTACAAATACAACATATACAGGGTAGATTGGGGATAGTTTCAGAAGGAAGGCAAGGCAAGATTAAGGAGGCCTGGGAAAGGTTTCTTGTAAAAAGTAGCAATTTAACTGAGAGTTGAAGGAAGCCAGGGAGATCAGGAGGTAGAAATGAAGAGGAAGGGCATTCTGAAAAAGAGGGACAGCCAAGTAAAAATGCTTGGAATTAGGAGATGGAATGTCCTGTGTCAGAAACAGTAAGGAAGCCACTGTTATTGGAATGCAGAGTATGTCGAAGAGAGTAAGTTATAAGAAGGCTGGAAAGGTAGGAAAGGGGCTAGGTTACAAAGGGATTTAAAGCCAAGCAGAAGATTTTACATTTGATCCAGTAATAGGAATAGGGAGTTTATCGAATAGGGGAATAACATGGTCAGACCTATACTTTACAAAGATCAATTTGGCAGCAGGTGGAGGATGACCTAGAGGGAGAAAAGACGATCCAACAGGCTATTGTGAGAGTCCACACATGAGGTGTTGACCATGGTGCATGGTCATCCTGCCCCAGGGTGATGGAAATTTTAGAGAATAGAAGGAGGTGCATATAAGAGGTGTTACAAAGGTAGAACCCATACCACTTGACAACTAATCAGATATGAGTGCATGAGAGGAGTCAGGAGTCAAGGGTGACACCTCTTATTGTGCACCACTATTTTTTGGTATATAATGTCACTGTATTATGGGTTCAGGAATCATAAACAATTCAGGAACTGGATCTTAGGTGTGAAATTATTTTTATAGCTCAGTTCTTTATATATGCATACTTTTTTTAGGTATTGCTTAAGGATAATCAACTAGGAAGAACCAATTGTTTGAATGGACATTCAGAAAAATTTGTATAAAATAGTCACCATGGAAAGGACACCAGATTTTGAGTCAGATAACACAAGTTCAAAATTGGCTCAAGTACTACTATCCATGTGAACTTGGGCAAGTCATTTAACGTCGTGGACCTAAGTTTCCTTTTCTGTAAAATGAGGGGTTTGGATAGGATGATACCTAAGATCCCCCAGCTCCAAATTCTGTGATCCTCTAACACAGGAGTTTTTAACCTGGGGCCCATAAGCTTTTTGTTCAAAATAATGCTTTGATAAATGGTTTTAAGTATAAATGATTTCCTTTGTAATCTTGGGTCTTTTATGCAATTAAAAACATTATTCTGAGAAGAGGTCTACAGACTTCACTGGACAGCCCAAGGGATACATGACAGTTAAAAGCTTAAGAACCTTTGCTCTAAGACGTTATCTCTACTTGGTGATTATTTTCAGTTCACTTTGATTGTGGTAAAAAATCCAGTTTTTATTTTTTTTTCTTCAATCAGCCCACCACCATTTCCCCCACCATCTCTATTCCACCCTCTTCTTCCTCTCTTCCTCCCACATGTCTTCTGGGATGGCTGAAACCACAGCTTTAGTTAACGAAACCTTACTGGTTTTAAAGGTCAACATGTAAATGAACTAATTAGGTCAATGCAAATAGCAATAGTAAATTCTTCTTCGAACCTCACATGTTTTAAATCCTTTCTGGATTAAATAATGAGCCATATTGTGAGCGAGTAGGTAGCATTACTAAAAAAAAAGATATTAAATACTTAAGATTCCTAGATAAACAGAAAACTAATTTGCCGATATTTTACAATGATAAAATAATGCATAAAATTAGAAGTACAAGATTTACACAGTACAATATTTACAAAATGTAAATGTAACCTTAGCTCAGAACAGAACAGGAAATTATAGGATGGAATTGAAAAGAATCAAGGAAAATAGTATGAGCTTTCAGATATTCTTCTTTAATTGACTGACTGAAAAAGGAAAAATTCTCATTAAAGAAGAGATAGATTCCAGTTCCAATAGTCTCGAGTATCTTGAGTACTTGTAAATATAAATATTGAAATGTTTTAGTTAATTTTTCTATTAAAGATTTTCCATGCCCTAGTCCAGAGAAGAGGTGAGATTTTGGCTAGTGGTATCCCAAATAAAAATCCAAATCTTGGTTGCCAGGATCATAGCCATTCTACATTCCTTCTGGGGTAGGGGGTGGGGATTTGTTATTTATCTATGGATAAAGATTTAGTTCTGGTTTAGCTAAACTATAACCTACTGTGCTACTATTAGTAGTAGTAGAACTGATGTCATGAGTAGATCAGATAAAGTTGGATATCATTCTGAAGGATTAGACTAATTTTATTTTATTTCCAGACTGAGAGATTTTCTACTTTGGGTCAATATAACTTAATACTCAAGACAATGATTCAGTCATATCAAAACTAGAAGTGGGAAACCCCTCTTCTCCAATTTCCACTACTTAGAGCATTTCAAAATCACCAGATGCTTCTGTTCTGAAAATAATGAATACTTTAAGTGTTTTTATTTGTCTTCAACATACTTGCCCTTTAAAAAAAATCTGTCTCTGTTGGCTTGTTATATGTATTAATTTGCAAGCTCCTTGTAGAAGTTTTATTTTTTTAAAATTGAGTATTTTTGTTTTAAACATAATAAAGTGAAAATTTAAAAGGAATAACAAATGAGAGAGTAACTTTTAATGTATTAATTCATGCAGCAGCAGCTGCCTCTTTTGCTATTAGAGTGTTCTTGTGTTCTCAGTTTGGGCGAGACAGCTCACATGAGCACACTCTTTTAGTAAAAGAGACAGCTGCTTCTGCATGTATTAATACATATCAAATGGCTCCAGAGTAAACAAAATGCTATAAATTACTCCAGGGTCTCTGCTGACGTCATAAACCCTGAAACTGGTGCATGGCTCATAGTGATTCTTTTACTTGTCTGTGACATCACTGCAATAGATGACACTAATGAATTGAGTCATCCGTCCATCCCCTTATTGTTCTCTGAGAGCTTTCTGGCATAAGCAGGTAGGCTCTTTCACAACACCAGTCGCCGTATTGTTGTTTGTTGTTGCTGCTGTCCAGAAAAGACAGCCCCCTTTCTTTAAGGAAGCTGTTTGTAAACTTCAATTCCTCAAATAGGGTTTATGCAGCTTTTAAGATACTATTAGGTAGAAAGGAGAGGAGAGATGAAATAATTTGTGAAGTGGGTAAAGAACATGTGGAAGGAAGTCTTTAATTTAGCAAGACTTTTCTATAATATTATTTAACACTGATATAGAGCTTTAAGGTTTGCAAAACACTTTATTCTATGTGAAAGTAAGGATGTTATACACTAATTAAAGAGGCAAGCATCACGCAACATTTTCACTTGCTGGAAATAGCCCCCATTATCTCAGTGGGTGTGACTACAAATGTCTATGCTCCAAGTCATTGTTATGTTTCTAAATTTTTTCAGTAATTTATATGCAAATGTGTTGATTTTTGAATATCGCAAGTATTTTCTGACAGCCTATAAAAACTAATGGAAGTGGACAGATGATTGGCTGCATTGATTGGTATTTAGGAACTCTGCTTAAAAAATGGGAAAGAAAGATACTTACTCAGAAATTTGTTCAACAACAACTCTGTTAAATTTGTTAATCATTTACTAGCTTTGTAGTTAAACCCGGCTCTGTCCCGTCATTGTGTCATTGTGTAGCTTAGAGAAGTCAGTTGTGTGCATCTCTTCTCCTCAGCTGTTTTCTAAGGATATGATAGAATGAATAGGTTAGCAGTTTTTTAAACAATAAATATAGATATTTATCTGTGATGTTAAGGTGTTTTTAGAAATACCTTAAAGGGAGTTATCAGTGTCTGCAATCTTTCAATTAATCACAATGTAGAATTCTAATTGGTTAGAGGAAATGTTTGAATTTCTGATAAGTTCAGGACAAAGATAAATTCTTTCACAGATATACTAAAGTATTATTAAATAATTTTTGAAGTATCTATTTTGAAATCTTTTTTTAGACCTAACTCCTCCTGCTGGATCTTTTTATTTTTATTTTTGAAAAAGCAATGAATAAATTAAAAAGCCAATTTTTGTTCTAAGAGCCTAATTTTAATAGTATTCTACTAGGTCAAAGGTCATGTGTAAAACATTGTAATGCAAATGTGTAAATCTGTATCTCTCTAAGGTGTGAGGCTATGCTCTTAGAAATAGATTCCAGACTGGCTTTTTAACTAGGTGGGGTTGGGGAGGGGGAAACCATAAATTTCGATCTCTGTTTGAAGCAACATAGATGTTTCCTTGCAGAAGTGTTTTATTGATTATTATAGTAAACTACTTTCAACTACTTTGAGATAAAGTTATTTAAGACTTTAGTGCTTTCTGGGAAAAAATTCTATAGTAATTTTATGTACAAAGTAATTTTTTAAAGTAAGAATGTAGAAAGGAAGAAGGAATAATTCTTAATGCTTAGGATGTGAACTGTCTTTTAATCTCAATGTATACCATCCCATTCCAATTCCTCTGTTCTCTAGTTAATTTTGTACTAAATCAAAGATATAGCAAACTTCCCTCCTAGCTCATCCCTACAATGTTTAAAGCAAGTAATGTGCAATACATTTTTTTATTCTTATAATTTCTATGCAAGACTTCACTTGGAATTGGTTGCTTTATCCAAGCTGAAATTCCCTGCATAAATAAGTGAAAAGCCTTAACCCTAATGTGTGAATATACATTATTATAAGTATATATTTAATATGTACCAATTTCTTAACAAAATATTTGACCAGAAAATGATTTACTAAGGGGGAACCAGTGTTGAAATATGGCCCTCACTCACCTCAGGAGAATTTTAAATAAATGCAAGTTCGTAAATTGATAATACATTGTATCCAAGAAGTTTCTATAGTGGTCTATAGCTGATAGAGGAAAGGGGATGTATTGTAAAACATGAGCATTTGTCTTTCCCAAATTGTATGTCCCTCCTCTCTCACTCTATTACTAAATTACTCTAGGATTTTTGTTGAAGGTTAAAACATCTCTTCATTTTTTCTTTATTTACCTACAGACCTTTGACCATCCTTTCCTGGGTCCTATATTTGGTTTACTATTTTGAAGGTATTATTAAGGGCAGATAGACCAGAAGGGAGGCTACTTGTCTCAGACTTGTCTAGGCAATCAATGATAGAACCACTGAGGTAACCCCTGCTTATTTGGGTGCACGAAGCTTTAATTTTTAAGAAGGTACAAACAGAGTTTCTGACTCCTGCTGGTACTCAGGATGGGGTGGACAAGTTCCTGTCCCACCAAAGAGGCTGAGAATTACAAAAGGGGATTAGAGAGGATTTGATGAGAGGAGGGAGGTGGGGGTGGGGACCATCACCCTTCAAAAAAAAAATAGAAAGAAAGAAAAAAAAATTCAACAAAGCCAAAGAGAGCCTGCCAGCTGCCCCTCTCAATTTCATGAAGAGAGCCTCTCCAGCTGTTCTCTGATGGTCCCAAAGAGAATCCCCCAAAGCGGCTGCTTTACCCCCTTCTGAAAACTCCCAAGCCTAGTAACAAAGTGTTTGCTTCCTCTGAAAAGAGCTAACATTTGGGGTAAAGAGAGTTAAAAGAAAATAATTGTCCTGTCTTTTCAAAGAGATCTCCATGTGTATAGATGACTTGAAGATTACAATAAAATGAAAGATACATAGTCTTTTTTACTGGTGAATTACAAGGCCCTAGTAGTTGTGTCAGATGGTAACTCTGAACTTTTAGATAATTATATGAATCTCAACAATTTCCCATCACTATTCGTAATTTATTTCATGAGTAATACAGAGATCTTATATTTGAAAGCATTTTATATTTTTCCATTCTCAAATAGAGTATTTCCTCTGATGCTCCATTGGTATGGCTATTCTTTAGCCCAGTAGATTGGATTAGCTAGCAGCCAAGTTATAAACATTAATTCTATTCTGCCCTTTTCTCTCAAGAAATATTCATACATTCATCGTATGCATCTTGACATTCTACCCAAATTTTTTACTTGCTAAAACAGTAAACCTGAGAAAGGTTTATCTGGCAAGTTTATTTAAAGATATTTAAATTGGCAAATATTTACAGGAAATAGAAAATGTAAATACTGATCCAAAAGTGGATCACAGATGTAGAGCTGGAAGGCACCTCAGATGCCAACTAGTTTAACCTTTTCATTTTACTAATAAGGAAAATGAGGCCCATGGAAGTGAAATAACCTGCTCAAGGTCACATAAACCATAAATATTAGAGAAAGATTTTCAAAGCAGATCCTATGAATCAAGAACCAGTGCTCTTCCCACTGTACCAGTTTGTTAAGAATATTTAGCAAAATAAATTTTGGGGAACCACATATATAATAACCCCTTCTCTAACAATTATCTGTAATTAGCTCAGTTACCATTGTATTGATTTCTATGTAATAAAGTAAAGTGACAGTGTAGGTTAGTAATTGTGTATGGGTTTGGCCTATTGTTCTCTCTGCAGGTGCAGACAGAATCCCTTCAATTCTGTAAACATATATAAAATGTTTACTATTTGCCAGGCACTATGCTAAGCACTGGGGATACAAAAAGAGGCAAAAGATAGTTCCTGCCCTCAAGTACCTTACTGTCTAATGGAGGAGATAACATGCGAACAGCTACATACAGCATAAAATTAAAAAAAAATCAACAGAGGTTATCCTACAGATTCTTGTAGGAGGTAAGATTTCAGCTGGGACTTGAATGGAAGGCAGGGAAGCCAGGAGGCTGAAATATGGATGAAAAGTATTGCAGTCATGGGGGACTGGCAGTTAAATGTTCTCTCAGTGATCCTGTATGATTTGGAATCTTGGAACCCTACAATTTCTAAAAAATCCAAATCATAGATGACCCAAAGATCAATGGAGAGAATCATTGTGAATTCAAATGGATTGTGGCATAGAAACAGCATTAAGGATATTTTGGAGCAAATGTGTTGTGGGAAAATAAGGTGGGCCAGTCATGCGATGAGATCAAGGAATAACAGACAACCTGAATGTATGCATTGGTACCCATGGAGTGCAAAAAAAATGAAGGAAGACCTGTAGCATGTTGTATGATATTCTGTTAAGGATCCATGGAAGAACATGGGAAAGAATTCTAAGGAATGAGAAGCCATGGATGGGTAATGATGTGTACGGATAGAAGAACTATCCACATGAATGAAATCACAAATTCCTTGAAGTATTGAAAGAATCTAAGAAGAGGGATAGTCTTAAAACCCATGACCATGGATGTTTCTAGACAAATGTTTCAAGTATAAATAAAAAAGAAGATACCTAAGTGATCTAAATGCAAGCAGGTTAAGTTCAACTCATAGGTTAATAAGGCTTGGTGGTACAGGACTCAAGTAGAATATGGTTATTGGATGCTTTATCTTCTTCAAAAGGAAAAAAAGAAATAAGTATGATAGAGTTAAAACACATATGAAGAATATCTTTACATGTGAGGCAATATAAGAATAAGTGTGAGGGAAATATGGTGGAAAACATTTGACTGTGAATCAATGGAAGGAAAATAGAAGTTCATATCATGGGAAAATATTATTTATCACCATTCAAGAAGAGGACATAGATGAAGAGTTAAGAGAACGTATCACAAACCTGTAATATAGTAATATAGGCAGTTAGGTGGTACAGTGTATAGAGTGTAAGACTTAGGAACAGAATGATGAGTTCAAACTGTTGATTGATAAAGCCTACCTTAGAACACCATGTAAATGCTACATATAAGCTATTATTATTATTTGAGATAGGAAGCTTCAACTATTACACTAAAACCAGTGTAACTGAAAAATCTTGACAAGTGTTAAAGATAATTTAATTCACAAATTATGTTATTAGGACATACTGCAAATTAGGACCTGATTCTAACCAATAAGGTAGATTTAGTTATTGAAATGGAAAAGGCACAAATTTATTCTATTAAGGCAGAAAAAACAGAGCTGTCTTAAGATTCATGTGTATGCCTAGGGAATTCATAAACCAACTTATATTTGATAAAGAGATTTATTGAAGATGTAAGTAATGGCAGGTAACTGAGCATGAATATAAAAGTGACCTGACCATTTAAGAATAAAATCAGAAGAGCTAAAACAAAGTATAATAACAATAATAATAAAAATAATAATGGCTAGTATTTATATAGTGCTATAAGGCATGCAAAAAAACTATTCAGTGAATTTAGCACTAAGATGAAGGTCAAAGAAGAGAAGGGGACACTCAGTGCAGATGGAGGGGACAAAAACTAAGTAAAGAAAAAAGAATGAATCACTCAATTTTAAGAATCTATGTAACACAATGGACAATGGAGCAGGACTCAAGAAAGTCTAAGTTTGAACCCTTCTTCAGACACTTAACAGACTTGTGACCCCAAGCAAGTAAGTCACTAAACTCTTTCAGACTATTTCCTCATGCATAAAATAAAGAAAATTAGAGCATGTATCTCACAGGGTTGGTGTAAAAACCTCACAGGAAAACATATTTAAAACACTTTGTAAATTTTACAGTATTTAGAGATGCTGTTTATTGTTGTTGTTACTAATATTTTTTATTTCTATTTTTTTTTCTTACTGGGAAGGGCAGAATGAAATATGTTTAACAAGGATTGAAAACCAAAGATAGTTGAAGAAACAGTAAAGAGAGTGCCTAATTTCCCTCAATTAATTCTTCTACAAGTCTGAAAGAACTATATTCCAGGATAACAAAATAGATAATTTCTGAGCTTCTGACAGTGATCATGGATGGTTGGAGAGGTGCCACAGGACTGAAGGACAGATGCTGTCTTCATTGGGGAAAAAAATGGAAATAAGGTGAAATCTGCAAGTATAGAATTTGATTTTGATTTCTGGCAAAATTCTATTGGAGAGATGGTATGTGAGCATTTAGAAAAGGAAATGTATATCATTTAGAGTCAGCATAGCTTCATCAAGAATAGATCATGCCAATCTTACTGGATTTACTTTTTAATCAGGTTACCTAGTGGAAAAAATGTAGAGATAATCTTTCCCCAACCTTTTAAGTATTTGGTTCCTTTTTTAAGGTTAAAAAAAATTTAAAAAATCACAGACCCCTACATAATAGTCGTTGTATTAATAGTATGTGCTGATGAGAAAAGTTAGATTGTTTAGTGTATATATGGATTCCTGAAATTGTAGCCCCACATGTGACTATAACCACTGACTGGATTGTAGTGAAGAGAATTGATGAAGTGATCAGAGCCTCAAAATAGTCACTAATCTCTTAATTCAGACAGGGGTCTCTTGTGCAATATCCCAGGTATACATTTAGGAATGACATACCATGTCCTAAGTAAGGAATGACATATTGTGTTAAAAGTAACATGTTTATCAGATTGGAGGGGGGGACTAACATATTGGATGATAACATTCATATCTAAAAAGGACAGAAGGGGGAAGATATGGCTAAATGTAATAAAATACATATAGATGGAGAACCAAGACACAGGAACGGCATAA
This sequence comes from Vombatus ursinus, assembly GCF_900497805.2. NCBI lineage: Eukaryota > Metazoa > Chordata > Mammalia > Diprotodontia > Vombatidae > Vombatus > Vombatus ursinus. The sequence goes on along the minus strand of NW_020954590.1, from coordinate 9,985,510 downwards.
AAACTAAGAAAAAAAGACAGTGTAAAGAAAGGGTAACAAATGGTGCCAAATGATATGCAGAAGTCAAGAAAAATGGTAACTGAGGAAGACCATTTGATTTGTCAATTAAGAGATTATTAAAGCTCCTGGGGAGGGCCGCATGCGTGTGCACGAGCGTGCATGCTTGCGTGATGCGTGGTGCCCGGAAGCTGCCCGTGATTGGGCTACGGAAGCCCAGAGGCTTCCTACGGGCGAGCAGGGAACCCGCTCACCTCTCCATAAAGGAGACTGACTGCTCTCTTTGGAGGGGCAGGAAAGGGGACTCTAAGCCTTTGGGCCAGCAGAGGGCTTGAGCATCTTGGGGGCCCTTGGATGGCAGCGAGATGAAAGTGAAGGCCGGAAAGGAAGGAAAGGAAGGAAAACTACGAGGGCTGCGCTGTGGCCTAGCCAGAGCTTGTCAAGAAGCCTGATTGGGGGAGAAAATTCTGGAAGGAAAAATACCCCCATAAGCAATAGAAACTTCCAAGAAACAGGAGAATAATGATGCCAGTCTTGCTAGGGGCTGCAAGAATTTTCTCACAACTAGAAAGCTTTGCAGGATCTGTTGAAACAAAAAGCACCAAATCCAGAAGAATCCCTTTCTAACTAAAGGGAACCCTAGGGAAAAACCCAAAGTCCACCACCAAAACAGCAGAAGTGCTTTTGAAAAGGAAGAACATGGTGATGCAGAACTACCAAATCTGGCAGACAAAATAGGCCAACCCTCCTCTAAGGCCCCTGTTCCTTTGGGGTCTTTGAACAACATAAAGGTTTCCCCTCATAAAAAAGTTCAATGAAACAAATGGCATGGGCAATGGAATGAAAACCAAGAGAAGAAAAAATGGCGGCCTTCACCAGAAATTAGGGGACATCAGGTATGAGAAGAAGAACACAGAATAATTAGTTCTTCCTCTACCACCAGAATCAGACATCTGATTTGATGCTGTAGATCCTTGAAGATATTGAAGCTGCCATTGGTCTAAGAAGCTGCAAAAATACACCCCTCCTACCCCCAACGAAACAAAACTGGGTCTGAAGAAAAGAAATCTATCATTGGTGAAAGAAAGGGTATTTGAAGGCATGACCAGAGCTGTAATCATGGATTGTGAGATGCTGGGAAGCAGGGCCAAATGGAGAAGAAAACATTCTTGCCTTGTGTTCGTTGTGAACCAGTTTGCGAAGTTTGTTTATGGCAAGTACATCAAGCCAACAGAGAAAGTGACTGATTATTGGATTTGGCCAGAGGACATTAAACATGGAGAAAAGTGCCAGGTTGTTCAGAAGGAGGTAGCAGACCTGCTTAAAGGCAGTATTCTATTTGGACATGCCCTGCATAATGACTTTTTAAGAGTCTACTTCTTGATCATTCTCAAAAGAAGATCAAAGACATACAGAAATATAAACATTTCAGGAAACAAGTAAAGAATGTAAAATCATCTCTGACTTGACTCAGTGAGAAAATTATTGGTATCAAAAAGTAGCTGTCAAGTCACTGTTCAATTCAAGATGCCCAGGCAGCAGTGAGGCTCTATAATGGTGAAAAAACATTGGGAAGGAACCATCAAAGACAAATATAAATTACAAAGAGAGAAAATAACCAAACATAACTGAGCCCTCCTTGTCGCCATTTCTCTTTTTTTTCTGATTGTATTCCTTGGAGTTGGCACAGATGAAATATTCCCAAAGATGGTAACTTTTTGGGGAAACTATCAAATTTGTGGCTACAGGGGATGTGTGGTACCAGAGGAGAATTTGACCCTCTCCAGATATAGTAGCTCCTGCCCTGAAGCTCACAGTTTCTTGTTTTTGTTCCTTTCCTGTGTTGCAGAAGTCATAGTTAATGTCAGAGGTGTAATTAGAGTGTGGGTGAGGGAATCTTTGTGGCAGGGTGTCCTTTGCCCTGGGCACAGAGAGTGAAGACCAGAGATTGGTTCTGGGCTTCAATTAAGCTGTGCAGCCCCCAAAATCCATCAACCAGCAGAATCAAATTTCATCACATGCTGTGATGTGATAACTTTCTGGACCAATAGGTCTGTGTACTTTTACTGCAGAAGGTGTACAGTGTATAACTGGCTTGTAATTGGGATCACTATCATCTTACTCTTCTCTGTACTCTTGAGCTGTATGTGCAAAACGGTATCATGGACCAAGGTGGAGTTGAGGATGGGGAGCATCAAAGGGTCCAGTGGACCCGCAGCAACCATAGTTAACTCAGATTCAGTAATTTACCTTGATGAAAATTGACTGGAGAAGCTAACAGACTTGAGTAATTCTTACCCTAACCAGTTGTTACTGTCAGAAGGAGAAGAGGAGAACATCTCATCTGTGGTTGGCCGACCACAGATGGAAGCATTTACACCTAATACCTTCCCAGGAGACGAGTCTGAAAGACGTTACATAGTTTCTGCCCAAAATTTAAACTTACGTTTTTCTGAGTTGGTGATGTCTGAAAAGGATACTTAGTTGTTTTAAACTGAAGTAGGCCTGTAACTCTCTATTGTGGGAAGAATTTGATCTCCTAGGATCCCCAAATCACATACAAATTACAATATTTAGATGATATAAATAATTTAGGAATTTAAGGTTGATTCTATTTAATCAAAGTATGTTTTGGTTGTTCCAGTGCTAACCTTATTGTTAATGCAAATATCCAGAAATATAACGAGCACTTCTAAAAATTGCATTCCTAGGAGTGGTTTAGTGTGTTTTTGTTGTTGTTTAAATAAACAATTTATTAACATTATGATATTTGAGCTTAAGAAAGCTGTGTTTGATCACACTCTGAGACCAAAGGGTCAGCTTGATAGATGTGGTTCAGGAGACTGCCTCTGGACTTGCCTGAGAGTTTATTATTTTCCTAATAACAGGAGTTAGAAAGAGACAGACTGTGCTAATTAAAGTGTGCTAGGCTAGAGGACTGTTAGTTGTTCCAAATTTTCTGGGTGACAAGGCAAACAGGATTTTTTTTTTATCATGTGTAATTATACTGGGTATATATTATCTGAAGTAAATGTTAGTTTGGGGGGAGAGAGAGAGAGAGACAGAGAGAGAGAGAGAGAGACAGAGAGAGAGAGAGACAGAGAGAGAGAGCGCGCGGAGAATAATTTGAAGAGCAGTTTCACTTGAGTGATGAGTTAGGAAACCAGATTGCAAGTGATTGAAAAGTAACTTAGAGTAGAGGAGAAGGAAGTAAAGATTGTAGATAGCTTTTTATAAGAGTTTGTTTGCAGATGATAGGAGAGACACAGAACAATAGCTTAAGGGGATGGTGGAATTAAGTGAAGTTTTGAAGGATTGAAGAGAAGCAGGGAATGTCTTTGGATAGGGAGAGATTAGAGATTGCAGAGAAAGAGGACAGGTGATTGTTGGGGCAGTATTCCAGAGGAGATGAATGAATGATTGAATGGAAAAGGCATATATTAAAAGCTTCTTATGTATAAAGCACTGTGTTAAGTGTTGGGGATGCACAGATGAAAACAAGAGAAAGGACATGTTTAAAGGAACTTATATTTGAATTAAGACATATAATATATAAACAGGAGTGGTGGCCAAGGAGAGTTTACAAAATTACAGGGTTGGCACACCCTTTCCTGGAGCATTGGCAAAATTGATTTTATTATAGAGGGAAGTGCCTTAGGGAAGATAAAAAGTAAATGTGTGACAAGGCCACTGGAGAGATGGTGACAGCAAGATGAAGTGAAGCATGGCTACAGCTGGACCTACAAGTAGTGAGCGACTGAGGCAACCACCAACCAGGGCAGCAGGCCCCCAGGTCTATAGTTTGGAAGAGGAAAAATGGGGTTAAGCACTCAAAGGCATGATTACTGGTCTGAGTGGCAAGGTGACTGGCATTGGCTGGGGAGTGGGATAAGGCAGATGGAAAGCTCATGAATACAAATAGAGAAGATGGTCTTGGCAAGGAGAATGGCCATCTTTTCATCAGACTGGAGTTAAGGAGTGAAAGAGCAATTATATGAAGGATATTTAAGATGTAGAATGGGGGGGAATAATGAGCTGTTGGAAGAATATCTCTTTTTCTCAGTAAAGTATGAGGCAAGTTCTGCTGTGGAGAGATAGAGAAAGGGTTAGTGGGGGAGCTTTGAGGAAGGGAGAATAGCTTAGGAATAGCCATTATTGAAATGACAATAGAAAATCAATTACATAAGAGTAAAATGATTGTTCTATTGTTGAAGCCCGGTTGACATTTAAAGAACCTGAAATCAGCCTCAAAAGGGAGTGTCATGTTTATTATGGATGCCACATTTTATTAAGATCATTGACAAAATGTAAAGGATCTAGAAACAAATAGCCTAGATGGTTAGGGGACAAGAGGAAGTTATATGAAGACAGGATGAAGGAGCCAGGAATATTTTATCTGGACAAAACTAGCCTCAGCAAGGACCTGTAGCTATCTTCAAGTAGGGTTATGATCTGCAATAGGAATTAGATATTTTTTTTTCCTGCTTTGTGGCAAATTACAGAGCTTAGAATAATGGATGAAAGCTGCAGAGAAGCAGATTTAGGATTAATGTGATGAAAATCTTCCTATCAATTAGAGCTATTCCAGAATGTAATAGACTGCCATTGAAAGGCTTGGAATCTTTATCACTGCAGTTCTTTAAGGGTCAATGACCTCTTATTAGGAATGTTTTTGAGAGTATATCTGGTCAGGTGAAAGTTAAACTAGAAGACCTATGAGCTGTCTTCCAACTCTGAGATTATATGATTCTAAAATCTAAAATCATCTGATTTTGTAGTGAGAAAGAGAAGAAAATGCATGCCTATCTTGGAATTTTTTTCTTTTCAAAATTGTTTTAGGAATATAAACAATACCACTGTTTGAGTTTGAAATAGAACAACCAAGTGATTTATTTAAAACATCAAACTAATTACATGACATTTTAGAAAACAAATGCTCCCTTTAAATTATTTCAATTTACTTTTTTTTTTGTAAAGTAACCCAACTATAGGAGTTCCAGGAGTTAATGCTTCCTGCTTTAGTACCTTGTATCTGCACTCATAGGTTTTGCAGATATTTATGGATTTTCTTTTATACAAAAATTCATCGCATATAGTTGAAAGAATTTTGAGCTGGGAGACATGAGATTGGAGTTCTTGTCCTGGTTCTTCCCTAACTATATTTATACCTTTAGGCAATTGATTTCTTTTTTCTGGGCATCAGTTTTGTTGTTGTTGTTGTTGTTGTTGAGTCATGCCTGACTCTTTATGACTCCGTTTGGGATTTTCTTTGCGAAGATACTGGAGTGGTTTTTCATTGCCTTCTCCAGCTCATTCTGTGGATGAGGAACTGAAAATAGGTGGGCAGTACATGTATCAAGAATGAAGGATGGCTCAACTATTTTGGTGATTTTCTTCCCTTCTTCTCCAAAAAGATCTTCTACCAGTCTTCTATTCTGGGATTGACCTTCTGTGCCTTAGCCTCTTATAATTCCTGAGTTCCTTCAAGACTCAGCTCAAATGCCAATTTGAAGTAGTGAGTAGAATGCTGGACTTGTACTTTGGACGAACTGAGTTTAAATGCTATTTTAGACACTTATTTTGTGAACCTGGGCAAATGACTCATCCTTTCTTGTCCTCAGTTTCCTTATCTGTAAAAGGAGGGTTGGACTTGATGATCTCTAAGGTCCTTTCCAGCTCTGAACCTATGGTTCTGTGAACAATGATCTTGTAATTTTGTAAAAAGATGGTCCCATTTCTCTTTGGTGCTAGTTCCTGATTTCCTGTCCTCTCTATTTATCTTCTACATATTATGTATGTATCTTATATATCTATTTTTATACATACTTTCTTCCCCTTTGAATATAAGATTTTTGAGGACAGGGACTGCTTTCACGTTTTTTTTCTATAACCACAGTACTTAGCACAGTGATTGCCACATAGTAAGTACTTAATAATTACCTGTTGATTGATGGATAGATGGATGGTTTAAAGAAATACACAGGTTAGCACAAAATAAAAAGTCATAGAGAGATTTAGTTTTGCCATAGAGGAGAAAGTACCTGTGAGATCACAGATCTTTTGAAATATAATTTTTAGAAGCATTTATTAAGTACTTAGTATGTGCCAGGCACTATGCTGAGTGCTTTACACATATGTTCTAATATGATACAATAACCTTGGGAGACAGTTACTATTATCCCCACTTTACAGTTGAGTAAACTGAGGCAGAAAGAGGTCTATGACTTATCCAGAGTCACTCAGCTAGCAACAGTTTGGGTCAGATTTGAACTCAGGTCTTCCTGATTCCAGTTCCAGAGCTCTATCCACTGAGCCATGTAGCTGCCAAATCATTGGTTAGTTGGCTCTTACCTTCTGTAGGATAAACTTAGTAATAGCCCATGAACCCAGTGAAAGTTATTTTTGTTATTAAACTCACTAGTCTTATTTAAGTCGACATTTTAAGATACTTAAAACTCCATTGATTATGAGTGTGGGCAGCTAGGTGGCACAGTGGATAGGGTACTGGTCTTGGAATCAGCAAGACTCATTTTCCTGAGTTCAAATTTGGCCTCAGACACTTAATAGCTGAGTGATCCTGGGCAAGTCACTTAACCCTGTTTACCTCAATTCCTCATCTATAAAATGAGCTGGAGAAGGAAATGACAAACCACTCTCGTATCTCTACTGAGAAAACCCTAAATGGAGAATCGGACGTGACTGAAAATGACTCAACAGCGACAACAACAAAAATTGTGAGTGTAACTTAAAAATTAGTATTACTGTTTTTTAAGACCTGGAAATGAAAATCTTCTGGACAAGTCAATTTGTAAATGGAATAGTACATACCTGTGGACTGTCACCTATATTAACAAAAATACCATTGTCCTACTCCACCTGCTACATGTCCACATTTATTTGTGCAGTGTATGTGCATTTCTAATGCTTCTCATTCTAGAGATCTCCCAGCCCAAGCACCCACATCATCATTATCAATGAATACTTCTTCAGAGTCTGCACTGTGCCTTTCAGTAGGTGTTCTAGTTAAATGATCTGGGAAAGTATTGCCCCTTTGGCAGCCAGCTATTGCTGTCACAGAAAATAAGCACATCAGGTATTCCTAATGCCATTTATCCAAGAACTGCATGGACTAATCTGAAACTTGCTTAGTTTTTAAAAATCAGAGATGATCCAGTCATAAATAGAAAGATCATGAATCATTAAATGGCTGCCCTCTTAATTTATACATCCCTCCCCAAAAGGAATCATACTTCAAAAAAAGGGTGTTGATACACCAAGACAAATTTTCAAAAGGACCTTAACCTTGCCAACGAAATTATATCTGCCAGAGTGTGTGCAAATAATGACTATATTTGCATGGACAAATTGGGTAGTGAAAGGTTAACTCCCTGATTTGTGTACATAAGCTGGCTGTTGCATGACCCAAAGTTTCACGTGTAACTCCAGAGATCAGAATTGAGTACAAATGCTGCAAACTCACTCAATGTCTGTTTATTACATGAGGCAAATTGATAAAGAGATGTTAGGCAAGAGAAATGTTTTGGTCCAATTTGCTCTCTTTCCATGCAGTTTCAGAAGCCTGAAAAAGCACTGGCAGGTACTCTCTTAAACACTGTGCCAAAATTCAAATAATAATACTGAAGCAAAGTGTCCCTCTTTAAGGCCTCCAGACTAATCTGGAAAGATATTTATAGATTCTGATCTTTAATTACTGTGACATAGTTTCAAACTTATGAAGTTTTAAATGGAGGCTTAATTTTTGTAAGCGATTACTCTTTTTAATATGATTTGTGTAGAATCTGTGCTTTTGTCAACAGAGGTAACTCACAGACTAGGTAATTCTCCTGATCAGTGCTTCTCACAATCTATGACACACCTGATTTGCCCAGCATCACACAACTAATAAAGGTCAGAGGTGGGGTTTTGAACTAAGATAACTTTGTCTGAAAGTCTGATACTATCCACTGTGCCTTGTTGCATTTTCTCTACTTCTTACAGAATAGCAGAAAAGTAATCAAACAATATTAGCACTTGTATAGCAATTTAGGGTTTACAAAGCCACTTTGTATTTGTTATATTGTTTGGTCCTCCAACCTGTGAGGGTGAGTTGAAACCACTAGAAAGGGCAAAAAATAGGACACCGAACATCTCACTTTCAAGGCAAGCTAGGTGCACAGTAGATAGAGTGCTGGACTTTGAGTTCATGAGTTCTAGTACAGCCTCAATAAATTATTAGCTGTGCGACCCTGGGCAAATGACTTATCCTTTCTCAGCTTTAGTTTCCTCAAAAGTAAAAAGGAGATGATAATAACACCTATATACTAGTGTTGCTGTGAGGCTTAAATGAGATAATGTTTGTAAGTGCTTATCATGGTGCCAGACATATAGTAAGGGCTTAGTAAATGCTTCCTTTCAAAGAAAGTAATTTTGAATTATTAGAGAACAACAGAATCTCAGAACTGGAAGGGATCTCAGAGGACACCAAGTCTAACCATATTTTAGCAAGAATCCTCCAAGAGAATACTAAGGAACTGGTCATCCAACCATTGCTTAAAGGCAGTGAGGAGGAACCCACTATTTTAAAAGTCAACCCATTCCACTTCTGGAGATCTCAATAGTTAGGGATGCTGACTTGTCCTTGACATGTCATTTTTCCTTAGCACAGTTTCATTAGATATATGAACACTTAAAGTATGTCTTTTAAGTGGATTGATTCTTTGTGTGTTTATTAACCTGCTTAGTTTTTTCATCAATAAATGTAAATGTGTTTTAACAACAAACATTTTTTAAGCACATACTACTTTCAGGGCATTGTGTTAGCTAGTTAGGAAACAATAACAAAATGAAACAGACCTTTTTCCAAAGGTTCTTATAGGTTATTGTATGCAACCCATTGAATGTATCTTGTATATTATAAATAATAGGGTGATTGATAATATTTTGAAATATGAAGTAAGGAAGCAGCATACTACCAAGGAAGAGGCACTCATTAGTAGTCTGTTTGGTAGTTACAAAGGCCTGTACTTTTTATTAATTCACTGGGTACTCTTTGTATATGATTTTCCTTGTGAAAAAGCTATTAATTCCTATATAAGGGATATTGTTTGGAAAAAAATAATAACATCTTAAAATTTATATAGCACTTCAAATTTTTCTAAGTATTTTCACATACATCATTTGATTGTTACCAAGAAGGAAAAAACTGGGTGCTGGAAATAATAGAAATCCTAGGGAAAAGGGATCATTCCAAATTGGAATTTGTGGTAGGGAAGGAGAGAAAAGCCAGACATAATTTAGTATGCCCTCTAGACTTGAGGCGAGATTTCAAAGAGTTCAGTGAAAGTATAGCTAGAATCTCATGATCTAATATTCTGTAGGAGAGGTTAGGCTAGGAGGGACTGGAAAGTTTCCAAAAATGAAATTATGAAAAAAAGAAGGGAAACAATTTTGATGAAGAAGAAAGAGTGTACTTCTCTAAATATATGGATGTAAATATACTGGGAAGTCACCAATCAATATAGATTTTTACCATACACACACACACATTCACATATGCATGCATGCACACACACACACTTACACATACACACAAAGATAGAAGCAAAGGCCCATGATAGAAGATGAATACAAAATCATTACATCATCCTCTAAGAAGAGTATGAGGAGAAATAAAGCTCAGAATAAACTCAGGCTGGCTAGGAAAGATAAGCACAAGATGGGGAAGGGTTGGATTTTAAAAGGCTATATTGGGAGAGAAAAGAATATGAACGAAGAGAAAGGACTTCTGCTTGAGGTTGGTAAGATGAAAACCTGTATCAGAAAGAAGTAAGGACTGCTCAGTTATTATGATGCTTCTGTTTCCTCTGTCAAAGTCAATGATCTTTGTACTAGGAAAGACAAAAATGATAATGAGAGCCATCCAAAAACATAAGAGAAGCCAGATTTGGCCAGGAGTCATAGTTTGCTGACTTCTAAACTAGAATATCAATATCTCCTTGAATCTGATTTTTAATCAGTATGTAAGCTATCTCTCCCATTTTTGTGTCATCTACAAATATGATAATCATGCTGTCTACACCTTCATGCACGACATTGATAAAAATGTTAAACTGGAAAAGGCCAACTACAAATACACAGGACACTCCACTAGAGACTTACTTTAAAGTTAACATTGAATTGCTTATGGTTACTAGTTTGTTCTGATCATTCTAATTATACTGTATACCTAATTGTACTGTAACATAATCCACTTCTCTGTATTTTAAGGTTGATTTTACTTTCCAATAAGGGAAAACAAGACACAAAGAAGAACTGGAAAGGAGGGAGGGGACAAAAAAGTACCTTTGAAATTCAGTAAAAGTATATGTAAATATATGTAAAATGGGTTTAAAAATCAACTTCATGAGTTTGAGATGAAGGAATTTTGGCTACGCAATTGTTCTTCTGAAAAAGATCTTAGAGTTTTAGTATACTACAAATTCCATACTAGAAAAAAAGTGTGAGAGAAAAATAAAGAAATTTAAACAATCTCAGGCCACATGAAAAGGAGCATAGGAATATGAGAGGTGATAGCTCTGTTGTCTTTTGCACTGAGCAGATCACATCTGTAGTGCCATATTAATTCTAGGAGCCATTTTTATAAATGGCTTGGCTAAGCTGAAGTACAGATTGCTGATGAAGCCAGATTGTTGATGAAGGACCTCAAGATCACACTGTTTGAAGGAAATGTGGACATTTAGGTTGGGCATGAGACGATGTCATGGGACATGGTAGTGTCTGGATATTTAAAAGCCTGTCATGTGGAAGAAACATTAGATATATTCTATTTCACCCCAGAGGGTAGAATAAAGAACAAGGATGGAAATTACAAAGAGGTAACAACTGTATTAATTAACAACAACAATGATAAAAACACAAAACTTTCCAACTGTTGGAAAGTAAGTAGTTTGCCTTAGACCATATGTTTCCTCATACAGGAGATCTTCACACAAAGGCTAGGTGATGATTTTTCAGTGTAAAGTTACCTTCCTTCCATTCTAAATGCATTTTATTTTTACCTATTTATATACAAATTTTCTCTTCAGAATGTAAACTCCTTGAGGCCAGGGTTTTTTCCTAAGCACGTATCATAGTGTCTGGCATAGAGTAAGGACTTAATAAATGCTTTTTGATTGTTGATTGGCTCTTATTTGGGCAAAGAAGGTAAGATGGCTTCCAACTCTGAGATTTTGTCATCTCATTTGAACCTCAGAACAAGTCTGTGAAGCAGCCAGAAGGACTGAGGTCACCATTTTGGATTGCCCAACATCATGCTACTTCTAAGTAACAAAACAGAGATTAGTACCGAGGCCTTCTGACTCATGCTCCTGTGCAATTCCCACTGCCTCTTCCACAGAATTGCAGTATTTCATTATTTGCAACAAGCAACTTTCTCCTCAGAATATTTCTAAGACAACAAAAACAGTATCGTATTTCATTTGTCCTCATATTCATGTATTTAAACTTCTGTCACACTGAAAGCAACAAACAAATTCTCCAATGGACTGAAACATGAAGGACTTGCCATTTCTTTGCTTGGTTTCAAATTATTGTTCTTCTGTTTTTCATTCCACTTCTAGACATCTTTAGACTTAGCAGAATAACTTCATAGCTTAGTGGAGAGCAATTATGCTTAGAATTTTAAAATTATTATTACAAAAGTCTAGAAAAAATAGGAAAAGACTTCTAGTTTCCTTTGTCAACACAGTATTACAGAGTTTTGTCCTTTGCGGAGAGTTACCTATGGCACATTACTTAATATGGTGCTTGGTCATATTTAAATCACAGTGAGTAATAAGGATCTTCAGCCTCCCTAAAGAGAATATTTATCTAAAGCCATTGATCTGGATCTTAAGAAATGCTATTAGTTAGACTCCATATAACAATTGCAATCTATATTATGATATAAATTTTTAGACTGATGTTTTCATAATTTGGAGAATTTTTCATTAAAGACAATGATTCTTTTTATAAACTATTACAATTACTTCAGAATTTCTAAATAAGAGGAACGTTTGTTCTATTAAACCTCAATACAAAAATGATGACCTATAAAACACAAGATAAAGCCCATTCCTTCATCAACATAAATTGCATAAAATAGCTACAATTCCCCCCATCTAGCCAGGGAATTTAAATTAGATACATGGGGGGAAAATTTATAATGTATAGTACAACTTCATTGCCTCTTAATTTGCAATGGAAAGCAGGATTATCTGACTATATATTTTTAACCGTGGTGGTAGCAGGAACAGGACTTCAAATTCAGAAACCTTCTGCTATGGCACGATTCATTCAGGAATGTAAAAAAATAAGACTTTCAGTGGTGGACAGAGACATATATGCATATGTGCAGGCACATGCACACACATAAAATTGTAATTGCAATGTACATAAAGCCTGTCAAAGCTCCAATTTCCAATATTCTAATGAATATCAAAAGAGTCCAGTACTTCTGACTTTGACAAATTGCAGATGAGGTTTTATTCATTAAGAGGGGCTGCTAATGTTTATTTAAATGCAATTTACTGTTGCATTATTGATTAGCTACTGCAAAATTATCTTACAAGGAGCACGTGTGGCAAGAAGATTTCAGGTTGAGAGAGGATTTATCTAGGGAAGGCCTGTAGGCTTGATTTAGGCCCTAGGACATGAGAGTTTTAATTTATCTGGAAAGAAAGGCCTGGTGGAAGGTTTGCTTTGTTTGCATTTAGACAGCAGATGAAAGGGGTTTTGATGTTGAGCTGGGAGAAAATGGCTGCCACTCTCGTTATTCACGCAGAGAATTCAGCAAAAGAAAAAAAAATCTATTACGGGGGCAAGATAAAACAAGTCTTTTCTTCTCTGCAAATCATTTTTAGAATCAGAATATATGGCTCTTGTTATCTTCCTGAGAAGAAATAATAAAAAAAAATGTTACCCGTTATCTCAAATCTTTAAAAAAAATTCCATATTACATTCATTACTAAGCCTTCACTTTCTATTTGGTCTGCATACATTCTGCAGGGTCGTCCTGTCTGAAGAGCCTTGAAGTGTGAATGTAACCCTAAAATAAGAGCTAATGCTGGACTTAAAATGTTTTAATGAAAACTGAATAAGCCATGCTTTCATATACTCTTTCTGACAAGCTATAGGGAAACTAGCATTTAGTCAGAAAGCTCAGTAAGCCGTCTAGTAACGTATCAATGATTCAGAAGGTTAGCTACATCTACCTTAAGAGGTAGGCTTTTCCTGCCCTTGTTTACTCTAGCCCCGTCATTAGGAATAAATTAATAGTGTAAGGCAAAGTCATGACACCACTCTGCCTGACAACACTTTATATAGCCCGAAGGAGCTCTGTTTATGCCTACAGCAGGCTCACTACATTCCACTCAAAGCAGGGAATGAGGACAACAGAGAAAATAGGTGCTCAGAATGAGTGAATAGAACCCATGGAGAATGGATTTTGTTCATCAATTGAATAAACATTTTAATTCTCTTGCAGCCTTGCCAATCACCTTCCAAGTCATGAGTTATGCTTTGCAAGTTATTATAGAAAATTATTTCATTTATTTGACTACCAGCATAACTAGGATACGAATCAAGTTTTGGAAATTGCTCATTTTCCCTTTGTATTGGTTGAGAAGTGCATATTGGGAAAGAAACTGCCCAAAAGAATCTAGTTAAAATATTCTGGAGCTTCCTGTCTGTTTGGGGATTCATTAGAATTCTACAGTGCATTAAATGAAAAATTTCAAATAGATGTCAATGTGCCAAGAGAATGTGGGAAATGTCTCAACTAATAAGTAAATAGTTTGGATTAGATACCACAAGTAATCATGTGATACCTAAATCTGGACCAACCCATCCCTAAACATTATTATTCAGAAGACACTTTAGCTCACTTATTCTATTTTTAAAAAAATTCTAAAAAATATCTAGACAGGATTCTGCATTTAAAATGAAGCTTAAAAAACTTTGTGATATTTGGGTCCACAAATGAGAGTGACAGCAACAAGAATTATGTTTTCCTTTGGGGTTTACACCAGTGGTGACATTGTGATGATGACGGAGTATCAGTTCTGACAGCCTGAAGGTTAATTACTTAGCCCACATTTCAGGTCTGCCAGAGTGGGATACTGCCATGAATTTATTTACAAAAGTCAAAAGCAGTTGCTGGGATTTAGCATTGACTCATATAATCACAACTAATGAAACCATGATTTTGAGTTTGTTGTTATTGTTTTCTGTGCCTTTCTCAGGTTCTTATTTCTCCTTAAGTTAATTTCTTCCTTTGTTCTGTTCTCAAGTAGCCTCTTGCTATTTTTCCTGTTCACCTTCAGTTCTTGGCAAACAGCATGACACAAAGAACACTCAACTCTAGAACAAGAGCAATTAAAAAGTAAAGCAAACTTGAAGGTACATTTTCTGAGTCATGCAGACTTAGGTGTTGCTTTATTAAAAAAATTAAGTATTTAAAATCTTGTTTTGTCTTTCAAAGGTGAATTTGGATACACATTTGGACAACCAAGTAAAACTACAGAGAACAAGGGATTAAGTGAGGCAATTGAAAAAGAGAGATTTATTTAAAATGCTGTAAATGAAACGTGTTAAATTATGCTTTGTTTTATTAGGAAAGGAAGAAACTTGAAGTATCTAATACTATGTTATCTAGATTGAAGTCTAAATTTTTAAAGACCCTATCATTTCACATATGCAAGTGTTCTAGAATGAAATAGGTTGGCAAGAGGCCAAATTAGTAGTTATTTGCTTAAGGAAATCTGTAATGATTGGCCTGTGTACCTATAGCCTAAAACAAAAGCAGACCACATAGAGATCAGTCAGTGACTTTAATGAAAAGCAGAATCTAGACCCATTTTCTTTTCTTCATTCTTTCATCCATCCATTCAATAAGTATTTATTAAGCACTTATTCTCTGTCACACACTCTGCTAGGCCTAGGAGATACAAAGACAAACAACAACAATATCAAAAACCAGAACTTGCCCTCAAGGAGTTCACAGTCTACTGGAAAGTAAAATTGTTTAGTGAAATTCACCCAGCATTGAAAATGCCAGTCAGGAATCATGACTCCCTCCACTTATGTAGTAGCATGTAAAACCACACCAGGTTCCAGTGGAAGCCTAGTTACACATCAATAAGTCAATGCAAAGTAAGAGGTATCCCAAAAGTCTCAGCATAATTTTATTCTATTAAAGATTAAGCCATTAAAGTTTAAAGCCACACTGAGAATTTTAGGATACAAATTCCATTCAAAGTAGTATGGGATGGGTAGGGATCCTAACAAATGGAGTAGGGGAATTGAAAAATGCATTGGATAGGAGGTAGAAGGAAGCTAGAAAGTTTAAGAGACTGAGGTGAGGGTGGGGCATCTGTATTTCAGGCAAACTTCGTGCAAAGACTTAGAGGATTTTGTATGGTTATCTTAAAAGCAGATACTTCTGTCTCTTAGCATTTTTTCAGGTTTCTGAGATTATAAAACCTTTCTGTGTTGTTTTTCACTTCCCATGGTATATATCATTAAATAGCCAAGGTGTATATATATATATATACCAAGGAATATATATATATTCCTTCAATGTTACTAAATGTTTTTGCTTCAAAAATTACTTTGAAAAGCACCCTTTCTTACAACAAGACCCCGAAAGGAACAAAGTCAGAATAAAATGGCTTCATTTTGTTTCAATATCTGTAGGATATATATATATATATATATATGTATGTATGTATATATGTACACACACACATATATAAACCCTCTCCCCTTCCACCCCTTGTCAATTTGGTCTTTACTTAAGGGTTTAACCAGAAATGTGAGTGTTTGCAATTATATTTACACAATTGTAGGGAATAGAAAAAAAGTATTATTTCTTTAACTGGTGGCATAACACTTAGTAGAACTTAGTATTGCATGAGATTAACTGGTTGATGTCAGGATGTATTTCAGCTCCTTATAAGGAGTCCACAGGGAAAAGATCAGAAGTCAGAATAATGTCCCAGGGAAATAATCAGAAGCAGTGTCTTATCTACTTGACCACTTCTCAGTCTCCTTTACTAGAGCTTTGTTGAAGTCACACTTGCTAACACTAGGATATACCGCAGGAATCTGTCATAGGGCCTCTTCTCTTCTTCCTCAATTTTAATTCTCTTGGTTATCTTATCAGTTCTCATAGATTCAGTTATCATTAATGATTATCAGACCTACTTATTCAGCCCTAATCATTTTGCTAACCTTCAGTCTCACATCTTCAAATTCTTATTGGACATCTCAAAGTAGATATCCTGCAAACTTCTTAAACTCAGCATGTCCAAACTGAACTCATCATTTGTCCTCCAAAACCTTCCTCACTTTTTAACTTTCTTATTATTGTAAAGGCTACCATTATCCTCTTAATCACCCATATTGGCGACCTAGATGTCATCCTTAAGGCTGTATTCTCTCTTTCTCACCACCTATATCGAATTTGTAGCCAAAGCTTGTCAGTTTTAGCTTAGTAACATCTCTCATATATATCCCCTTCTCTCCTCTGACATTGCTACCACCCTGGTACCACCCTTATTGCCTCATACCAGGATTATTGCAGTAGTCTGCCTGTTGGTCATCCTGACTCAAGTCTCTTCTCACTGCAGTCCATTCTCCACTCATTTGTCAGATTTATTTTCCTAAAGTAGAGCTGTGACCATGTCACCCTATCCCCATTCAGCTACCTTCAGTGATTCCCTATCACCTCCACCTTCAAATATAAGATCCTCTGGTACTGAAAGCCCTTCATAAACTGCCCCCTCTCCTTGCTATATTTCCAGTTTTCTTACACTTTACCCATCCAATCTCCTCCCCATGACTGGTTTCCATGCTGTCCTTGAACAAGATACTCCAAGCCTGGAATTCTTTTCCCCCTTTCTGCTTCCTGACTTCTTTGGCTTCCTTCCAGTCTGAATTAATATCCCACCTTCTAGAGGAAGCCTTTCCCAATCCCCTTTAATGCTGGTGCCTTCGCTCTATGTTTATCTCTAATTTATCCTGTATATACTTTGTATGTGTGTTTTCATGTTGTCTCCCCCATTAAGAATGTCCCCCCATTCTTTAGAGCAGGTTCTATTTTGCCTTTTTTTCTATCCCCAGTGCTTAGCACAATGTATCACACATAGCAGGTGCTTTATAAATGGTAGTTGACTGAGTAAGCTCCAGAAATTTGTGGAAGGAGTTCTCTAAGATTCTGCTAATCTTTTGCTTCATGGATAACCACAGCTCTGTTAAATCCAATTCAGGTTAGCAGAAGGTAGCGAAAAGTTGAATGGGAGTGCAGGTGAGTACCAAAGTCAATGTCAAATGCCCTCAACTATGCCCCAACCAACCAGGAATATGACTTGATATCATACAGTAAAACCAGGGAATGGATGAACAAGTTGTGGCTTTGTTTTAATTGGAAAGTAAGAACCTTGAAGTATCTAATACTATGTTATCTAGAGTGAAATATACAGTTTTAAAGAGGCCTATCATTTCACATATGCATGTGTTCTAGAATGAAATAGGTGGGGATTGTAATGGACCATTGCTATATGTAATGGAATAATGCTATAAAAAATGATTAGCAGGATGATTTCAGAAAAACCTGAAAAGACTTACATGAACCGATGCAGAGTGAAGTGAGCAGAATAAGGAAAACATTATACATAATAACAACAATATTGTATGATGAACGACTGTGAATGACAGCTATTGTCAAGACAGTCTCAAAAGACTCATGATAAAAAATGCTATCCACTTCCAAAGAAAGAACAGATGGTGGGTAAATATAGACTAAAGCATATTCCTTCCTTCCTTCCCTAAAGAATGTTAAAATTGTTTTTATATGTAATTGGGGAAAATATTGTTTAAAAAAGGTTGTTATGTTCCAGGTACTGTGTTAAACACTGGACATATAAATATAAGTTAAAATATAGTTCCTGCTTTCAAGGAACTTGCATTCTAATAGGTGGAGAAAATATGTAAAAGGGAGCTAAAACATATTGGTAGAGGGAGTGGCATGAGAGATGGACATTGCAGGGTAAAAAGGCATCAGATACTGAAGGAAGTTCCAGTTTGAGAGAGCTGCTGAGTCATGGTGGCAAAACCATTGGAGTCAGAAACATATTGGAAGGGGTGGAGAGTAGGGAGGAATGGAGTGTGGCTGGCCTGAACACATCAAAATAGGGAGCCCAGAAAAGTCTTCATTGTTGTCAAAAAGCTTCTGGGTATAGAAGAAAGATATTGTAGGACAAAAAGGTGCCAGGTCAGGAAAGGGTTAAAAGAACAACTAAGTCATGAGGAGATGCTTCTAATGTGTTTCTTCCTGTTAATGTAGCATGGTGTAATGAAAAGTACACTTACCTGGGAACTGAAAGGCCTATATCTGAGTCCTAGCTAACTCACGTTCAAAGCAGTGGCAACAAACTAAAATAGAAACAGACCCGTATGGGCCTCATACTGACTTATTTTATTTATTTACTTAATAGCTCAAACATTTAGAAAATGACAGATTAACATTATGTTGTATTATATTTTATTAAACATTTTCCAATCATACCTTAATAAGGATTGGGCTTCAACTGGGAGTTTTTTGGGTAGTGACTGGACCACAAGTTTAACACCTCTGCTTCTAGGCACTTAACAGCTGAAGACGGGGAGATGTAAGACAATCCAGGCATAGGAAATATTTGAGTAAAGGCACAGATCTGTGAAACTGTAAGGAAAACTAAGTTAGTGGAAAAAATATCAGACTTGGCTGCAAAAGACCTGGCACTGAATTTTGATTCTGCTACTTACTAACTAGGGACCATAGAGAAGTTTTTTTTTTAAGTCTTATAAATTGTTTTGTGCATACAGGATCTTTTCAAATTTCTTTGATCACTCTTGGATACAGACTTAGCAGTAGTATAGGTAGACTAAGGTATAAAATAGCAAATTACTTTTCTAAATGATGTGTTCATTCTCAGGTCCACACCAACAATACATTAGTGTGATTGTTTTCCCATAGACCCTCCAACATTTATCATTTTCTCTTTTTGGTTAACGGTTGTTATGTGGTCAACAGATTTGTTGGGTGTTATGTGGAACCTCAGAGTTGTTTTAATTTGCATTTCTTTAATTGATAGTGATTTGGAACATTTTTTCCCATAGAGCTAAAGATATTCTGGTTTTCGTCTCTTCAGAGGAAACCACTCATCAATTGGTGAAGTGGTCTTATTAATGTAGATATTAATAATTAATAATAAAATAATAAATAATAGATATTAATATAGATATGTAGTTCCTTGTATATTTTGGAAATGAGACCTTTATCAGAGAAACTTGCAGCACAAATATGTTTCCCTCATTATTTCCCTTTTAATCTTTATATGATTTGTTTGTGTAAAAATTTTTTAAATTTTATATAATCAAAATTATTCATCTTATCTTCCAGTCTGCTCCTTATTTGGTCATGACATTTCCTTCTATTCACATATATATATGTATATGATAATTCTTTTTTCCATATTTCTCTAATTCCTTTATGATGTGGACTTTTAAATTTGGGTCATGTACCCATTTGAAGCCTGTTTGAAGTATGCTGTGTTGGTCTAAATCTGATTTCTTCTAAACTACTGTCCAATTATCCAGGCAGTTTTCGTCAAAGAATGAATCCTAATCCTATAGTTGGGGTATTTGTGCTTATTGTATACTAGGGTATGAAATACATTTGTTTTACTACATTGTATACCTAATATGTTCCATTGATCAATCTCTTTTTAACTAGAACTGAATTGTTTTAATGATTAATGCTTTGTAGTTCAGTTTGAGATCTGGCACTGCTAGTCCCCTTTGTTCCCATTTCATATCATTATTTCTCTTGAGATTCTTTACCTCTTTTTTCTCCCATATGAACTTCATTATTCTCTTTTCTAGTTTTATAAAGTAATCCTTTGGTGGAATGATTGGTATGGAATTGAGTATGCAAATTGATTTAGTAGCATTGTAATTTTATTATATTGGCTTGTCCTACCCACAAGCAATTAATATTTTCTCAATTATTTAAGTCTGTCTTTATTTCTGTAAACATTTGTTTGCAGTTGTATTTATATAATTCTTGTGTTTATTCTGTAATTCAGAATCCCAAGCATTTTATGCATTTAGTAGTAATATTAAATGCAATTTCTATCTCTTCCTGATAGATTTTATTTACTACTATACAGAAACTCTGATGATTTGTATGTATTTACTTTATGTACAGCAAGTTTATTGAAGTTATTATTTCAATTAATTTTAATTGATTCTTTGGAATTCTGGAAGAAGCAAGTATCACCTGAACTTCATTTTCATCTAAATTAGTCAAAAGAGTGCAGAACATAAAACATATAAAGAGTTTGGTGTAAAAAATACATCAATTCAATGAGGATACAGATAGAAATGAGAAGAGGGGGAAGTGAAATACAGGAGAGATTAGATTTAGGAAGGGATTAGTCATAGGTAAAAAGAAAACAATAACTAAAGTTTTATGGGGGTTTGTGAAGAAATGGTTAAAAGGGAAAAAAAGAATGGGCAATAACTTGAAATAAACAAGGGAGAATGAAGTATAGAGGAGCAAAAGTATACGAAAATAATAGAGTGAAACAACTGGGAATTTGAATGGAATGAACTAATAAGATGGAAGAGTTAGCAAAATGGATTAGTACAAAAAATATATTTGAAATATAATGACTCACATAGAATTAAAATAAAGAGTAGAAGTAAAATCTGTTTTTGATATTTTAATATTCAATATAAGCTCTAATATTTATTTTCTGGGTTTCTAATAAATAGGCATTTCTAATTTTCTTCTGATTATATCAGTTTGACAATGCAGATTTTCATGCACCTCTTCCTATATGTAATGGGAGGAATTAATATATCAAAATACTATAAATATCATGTGTTTTCTTAATTCCAAAAAAAGAAACAAAAATTAATATTTAAAATTATCTACTATCATTCATCTCATTAATCATTGGTGATCTATACAAAGTACAACTTGAACTAAAGGAAAAAAACTAAGATTAAGTTGAAATAGAATATTTACACAAGTGAATAGAAAATATTAATTTACCTCTTGATTATAGAGGTGCACTTTCATGATATAGCAATATTATTCAATGCTTGTAAATGTATAGTTTTAAGATTCTTGAAAACCCTCTCACTGGACACTTTTAGGCAAAATCTGGATGAATTCCTGTATGTTGGAGATGTGATTTTTGTTCATAAGTGAGTTGAACTAGATGACTTCTGAGGTTTTTTTCTACCTTTGGGATTCTATGATTAATCTGGGCTAATGAGATTTTGCCTTAGTTTCCTTATCTGTAAAATGAGTTGGAGAAGGAAATGGCAAACCACTCCAGTAGCTTCACCAAGAAAACCCCAAATGGGGTTATGAAGAGTCAGACACAATTGAAACAACTAAACAACAATAATAACAACAAAGTGAGATTTTGTTGTAGCATCTTACATTCTAAAAAGCTAAAAAGTGTTGTATCTTCTCTCTCACTTATCTTTGCAAATTTTGTATGGTTAGGGGCAGCTAGGTGACATAGTGGATAGAGCTCTGACCTTGGAGTCAGGAGGATCTGAGTTCAAATCCGGCCTCAAACACTTGATCCTTCCTAGCTGTGTGACCCTGGGCAAGTCACTTAACCCTGATTGCTCAGGGGAAAAAAATTGTATAGTTAAGATCAATTCTCTGTTATTTCTCAACCTCATGCATCTACAAAGTCCTAATTTAAACAACATAAACTATTCTTGGTGGTTTCTCTTGATGTTTAACTTTCCATCTGGGGATTGAGGATAGAAATTCTTTCTTCTTTCACATCTCTGTTAGTACTCCTTTTCCAGTTTCAACTGAAGAATAATGCATAAATATTGAAGTACACAAGGTGCCATCATGTGAAGATATCTTTGGGAATATATCCTATCCAGGTTAGGCAACTCACAGAAACTTCTCACATTAATTAATCTCTCAATAATAGGCATTTACTAAACACTTACCATATTTCAGACAATGTGCTAGGTGCTGAGAATACATAGACAAAAAAGAAACCAGTTCCTTCCCTCAAGGAGTTTACTACTCATTTAACAACCATTTATTAAGTGCCCATTATGTGCAGTAGCACAGGAGGAGATACAAATATTATTCATGGTTCATACTTCTTGGTAGTTATAGTCTATTTCCTTCTAGAAATTAACATTAGGTAGATAGCAGTAGCCTGTATATATGCATATATATAGGTAGGTTATATATAATATTGTTGGCTGAACAACCTGAATTCCTATTCATGTAGTAAAGATAGAGAAACTTTAACATTCTTTTTCTTTCAATTATCCTTTTCTATAAAAAAAACACAATACTTTTAGTTATAGTGTCAAAGAGCAAAGTCAACAAAATCATATGATTATATCAATAGATATAGTCAAAAAGCTTTTGACAAAATACAACACCCGTTTCTGTTAAAAACACTAGAAAATATAAGAATCAGTTGACTTTTTTAAATGATAAATAGTATTTATCTAAAACTAGGGGCCATTCTTATCTGAAATGGAGATAAACTGGAATTCTTTAATTTGAGGTAAAACAAAGATGTCCATTGACATCACTTCTTTTTTGACATAGTATTAGAAATGCTGGCCATAACAATAAGATAAGAAAAAGAAACAAAAGAGTTACTTTTTGCCCATGATTTAATGATGTACTTAGCATTATCTATAATAGAAAAAAAAAACCTTCTAGAGATCTTCGCAATAAGATCAGAAACAAAGGAAGGCTGTCCATTGTCAACAATAATCTTTTATATAGTTTCATAAATGCTAGCCATTGTGATAACGATAATATAAAGACATTGAAGTCTTTAAGGTTAACGGATAAAGGAGTAGATTTACTTTGGCACTGGTGTAAGCAAAGGTAAAGAAAGAATAGAATTGTTCCTATTTGCAAATGATTGCTGGCTTTTTGAAACAATGAGTAACTTCAAGAAAGTAACAGAATATGAAATAAATCCCCAATATAATTAATCTTTCTATATATTACTTATATAATCTAGCAAAGAAAGCGTTTTTCTTTTTTTAAGGTACATTCTTGTGTAATATATCTCATAGCCAACCTACCGGTACTCATTCACTAATATGGAGGAATAATACTTATTGTTCAAGAGTGACCTTGGACAAACTATTTAACTACTTACGTCTTAGTTTCCTTATGCTTAAAATTAGGGCGTGGGACTAGTTAATCTCTAACTTCCCTTTAACTGTAAGATTCTCCGCATGGCCAACAAAACTGAGGTCTAGAAATTTTCTCTAATCCCCATCCTCTCTACCTGCTTGGAGTTTCTGGGTTTCTAATAAATAGGCATTTCCAATTTTTTTCTGATTATGTCAGTTTGACAATATAGATACTCATACACCTCTTTCCCAAAAAAATAGATGCTATAATTAGACAATTATAGTTGTCTCCTCAGGTTAAGACACCAAGAGGTCTAATAAGATAAGAGCTCTTTGAATTAACAGTGGAGAAAATTCGCCCCATACACATTCAGGCCTCCTCTTCCCAGTAACCTCTATACTCTGTCAGGGCACACAAGAACTATTGCATCATACTTTTGGATTTGTACAGAAATTTCTTGCTTCTGTTGTAGTCAGTACATCCTGTCCCTACCCCCTGCCTTCACCCTATTGTTTTATGCTGACAAGCATCAGATCTCAATTCTGCTTAGGCATTTATAGAAGAGAGAAGAGTATAGAAGGTAGAACTACATTCTACTTGAGATGGCTACACTCAGTCACAGAACTAAAGAACAGAGGGAACTGTGTCTGGATACCAGCATATGGTACTGCACTAGAACTGACGGAAAAGATAGTGGCATCCCGCTAGGTCCAACAATTTTCTTCCAGAGATCTCTTGAGCCAGGATTTGAGGCAATTGAAAAATGAATTTCTCAACATGAGAAGAAGTTGAGACATTCCCCCAGGGAAATTCTACCATCAAAAGGGAAGGAATCAGAAAATAAGACATAGAAATATAAGGGAGGGGAGGACTAAAACCACCAAAGAGCTCAGGAGAAAGAAAACAGTTGAAAAGCTAGAGCATAAGCAGTTAAATCAACAGGGAAATACAAAAATTGAGGAGAAGATGGCTACCATGTCATCTAAACAATTGTAAATTTATCTAAATACATATAAAAGACAAAGGAACTTGAACCAAGGCTCAATAAAATAGCAGACCTTGTGGATTCCTACTAGTGTATAGAATTGCAATAGGATATTCCTGAGTAGATCTAGAGAGAAATAAGAATGTTGAAAGAAGTTAAAAGTGAGTAAATGGCATAATTTATGGACTGCACAGCAAAAATAATTAGCAAAATAGTAAAAACTTGATTCTGTAGTGACAAATCTTTTCGAAGAATTGAATGAGAGAATAACCTATTAGGAATACAAATATTCTGAAGTGAAAGCAATTTGGAAGATGAAAAACAAAAAGCAATAATTTTTAAAAGAATATATGATTCCTGTACAAGGAAAACACATTGATCTTGAAGGTAGGATACATAGAAACAACTTAAGAATTATAGGCCTTGGGGCAGTTAGGTGATGCAGTGGATAGAGCACTGGCCCTAGAGTTAGGAGGACCTGAGTTCAAGTGTGACCTCAGATATATAACACTCACTAGCGTGTGACCCTGGGCAAGTCACTTAACCCCAATTGTCTCATAAAAAAAAAATATAGGCCTGCCAGAAGAAAGTGACAAGTAAAAAACCAAACAACTGAATACTATAATGTAAGAAATGAGAAAAACACACAGAACTTAGAAAGAAAGAAAGCAAAGTGTCAGATCACCTGAAGGAAAGAACAAAACAAGACTAAACAAAGTAGCATTCCGAAGTTTCCAACATCAAGACATACTGTTTAAATTTAACTATCTCAATGACAAATTCTAAAGTTCTGTTAACGTTAGCTCTGTGGGAGAACTTTCAAACTTTTTCGATATGTCATTTCTAAGACAAAAACATATGTCATTGCCATGTTACAATGGCCTTTTGAGCAGTTATCGTGATCATATATTGTATTGAATAGGATTGTAAGATTACTTCAATGTTTTGGGTGTTGACCTAATTATATTTGTTTTACTTTGTTTTATTTTTTATCTAAACCCGTGCATATAATGGATTGATGCCAGCAAAATTTAAAAAAAAAATAGGACTTGAGGACAGAGTCACATGAAGAATTAATTAAATTAGTGTAATTTAAATTAATTGACAGGGGATGCCCATCAATTGAGGAATGACTGAACAAGTTGTGATGTTATGATTGTGAGGAATACTACTGTGCTGTGAGAAATGATGAGTTCTGGGGCAGCTAGGTGGTGCAGTGGATAGAGCACCAGCCCTGAAATCAGGAGTACCT
>NW_020954590.1:9903255-9960027 GCF_900497805.2 Vombatus ursinus | reverse complement strand
TAGGTGGTGCAGTGGATAGAGCACCAGCCCTGAAATCAGGAGTACCTAAGTTCAAATCCAGCCTCAGACCAAACACTTGACACTTACTAGCTGTGTGACCCTGGGCAAGTCACTTAACCCCAATTGCCTAAAAAAAACAAAACAAAAAAAAAATGACGAGTTCAGTGATCTTAGAAAAACATGCAAAAAAGATTTGCATGAAATAATGAAGAGCGAAATGTGTAGAACGAAGAGATCATTGTATGCAGTAACAGCAGTATTGTTTTAAGAACAACTTTGAGTGAATAAGACATTTTAAGTATTATAAATACCCAAATTAACTACACATATGGAAGAAGATGCTCTCTGCATCCAGAGAAAGAACCAATAAGCAGAAGTACATAGAGAATGATTTTACATGTTTGTGTGTGTATGTGTGTTTGTGTGTGTGTGTGTGTGTAATGTTAACCATCTCTAGGTGTGGGGAGGAGGGAAGAAAAAAATGCAAAATTTACAAGATAACTTCATTATATATCTAAAGATATATATATTCAAAGAAATAGCAAGTTGTACATAATAGAATTACAGTTTCATGTACAATTATATTTTTGTTATATTATGGAAATGCTTGTTTTATTGCATAAATTAGAAATAAAATTTAAAAAAGAATTTATTATGATGGCAAATTTCTAGATTGATACACTGGAACACTTCAATTAAACCACATGCTTCGTGTTTTTTTTTTCCTGGCAATTATCCTTAAATACAGATCAGGCATAAGGGTTTGAAGGGATTGGAGATATTTGCACCATTCAATTAATTAATGAGACTGACACTGAATTTACCCAGAATTACTGATTCCAGGATGTGTCCTTTTTGGTCTTCTTTAGGTATATATCTTCTTTCTTTATGTGGGATTATTATTATTATCTTTTTTGATGTATTCTATCACTTCCTAAGCTTGTTGAAATTATTTCCCTCACTGATGATACTACGTACTCTCAGGAGCTAGATAGAGGAGTCAAATCAATGCTAGACATAGGAAAGGAGAATGGAGGTTCCCAGACTACATACTTATTAATTTGGAGAGTGTTAGATCTACTCTTACACTGACACAATTTAACAAAGGACCAACCCTAGCTTTTACAAATCAAGTAAATGTTAACTCCTACTATGTTCTGATCGCTGTACTACATTCTTCAGATAAAAAGACAAAATCAAATAAGTTCAGGCTCTCAATTAAATTAATTCTATCAGTGGAGAAAAAAGTATACATGAATACCTACAAAAGATGCAGAAATTAAATGTAGAATAACTTTTGTAGAGGCAGTAGAAGCTAGGAGGTGTCAGGAAATGTCTCAGGCAGGGGGTAGTGTTTGATAAGGAAAGTTAGTCCTAGATAGATAGATGGCAAAGTGTGGATAGAGCATTGGACTTGTAGTCGAAAAGTGTTGAGTTCAAATCCTGCCACAGACACAAGCTGTGTGACTCTGAGCAAGTCGCTTCCCTTTGTTCAGCCTCAATTTTCTCTTATGTAAAATGGGGATAACATTAGTACCTACATCACGGGGCTGTTGTGAGGATCAAATGACATAAAATATGCAAATACCTTTCAAACTTTAAAACACTATATACATGTTAACTCTTAGATACATAAAATGACTTGGCCAAGGTCACCCAGTGCACACTTATAACATGATTTACTGAAAGAGCCAGGCCCAGAATCTAATGTTCCTGACACCCAGAACCTCTTTTCACTACAATGTACACACCCTCAAACCTCTTTTCACTACAACATACACACCCCCTGAATCGCAACATAATCTGGGACATATAGTGCTAGACAGCTTTGGGAATTAGCACTTGATATTTTTTTTTCTTCCAGGTTTGTAAACATCTGTGTAGTCAGAAGTCCTGAGCACAAGTGTTTTGTGTTGAATATGCAGTAGCATAGTTAAGAAAGCTTACATCCCTAGAAGAGTCCTACAAGAGACCAGGGATCAGCACGTGTTGTAAAGGATGTAGCTACAGAGGTAGTTTTGGAACTCCTTGAAACCTACAATAACAATGAAAGATTCCTTGCCCATGTATGCACAATCCTCTTGATAGATGATATTGTTCTTGAGGACTAAGAAACAGGTGCTTCTCTGCCATCTGGCATGTCATAGCTAAGTACAGCTCTAACAGCACAAGTAGAAAGGGACACTTGTGGTGAGAAGCTTTCTGCTGCTCATGAAGTAGGAGCTGTGCAGACATAGAAGTCCATCCCTGCTCGACATTCCAGAAAACATCTTTATGTTGGCAAGTCTAAAGACAGAGGACATATTTTTCTCATAGGCAATGAAGCACTACAGCAAAAGTTGGCTTAGGTGACAAGTAAAAATGAACAAAGAAACCCATAGCAACTGATAGCAATTGATTTGCCTGAGCCCGCATCTTTCCTGGAACAAGTAAGTCAAGTTGGGCTATGATGACCATGCTGGAATGAAATCTCAGCATAAAGGGGTGGGAGTGGGGGGGGGGGCAGAGATAAAAAGAAGACCTGAAACTGCCATAAAATGTTGAAGATTTGAGGAAATAACTTAAGTCTTAGAAAAAATGAGCTGGCCAATACTCCCTATGTTTTATAACAAGATCCTGCACTCTAGGGATTCCTATTCTACTGAAAGCAAATACTGACGTCAGATGATGGTTAAAATTAGCTCTACTGGCCCTAGTCAGCCTTTAGAATTTCCTCTTTTAGCATCAACAAAAAACATGTATTTAGCACCTACTGTATGCAGAACACTCTTTAATACTGGATGGCATACAAAGTTAAATGCGATATAGTCATGACTCTCAAGAAATTTATAGTCCAGTGGGGAATAAGACATAAATACAGATAGCTTTAATACACAATATCGCATGATAATTATATTAAATAATTTAAAAAGTGCTATTAGAGCTTTGAGGTCTGACCGTCAAATGTGAATAGAGACTCTCTTAGGATCTCTTGTACCAATGAAAGTTTTTTTTTTTAAGGATTTCAAACACTTATGACTTCCTACACACAAAACTAAGAAGACCTTTGTGGGGACCACTGGAGGAGACCATAACTCATAGAAAATATAGCCATTTAACAATAGGAAAGAGTTTCTTCAGGACTTCAAGGAGACTCATGTCTCTCTTAGAGCAGTTATTGCTATTTGATCAATCAGCTAACAAGCATTTATCACCTCTGTATCAAAGACCCAGCCTAAGCAATGGAAATACAGAAAATAAGTGAAATAGTCTACGTGTTCAAGGAGCTTGTGTTCTACTAAGAGAGATGATGTGGACATATATAAACACACAGAACATACAAAAATGAAGACAAGGTATTTTGAGGAGGAGGTCTTGAGGGATCAGGAATGGCTTCTGGTAGCAAGTGACACTTGAGCTGATCCTTAAAGGGAACCAGAGATTCCATTAAAAAGAGCCGAGAAAGGAGTCCATTCCAGGCATGGAGTGTGACTAGTGAAAAGGCGGATGGGAGATGAAACATCATGTGTGAGGAATAGCAAGTAAACTGTAGAATGTGTGGAATGGAGTGATGTGTAAGAAGACTGTAAAGCTAAGGAGCCAGATGTGAGGAGATTTTGGTGCCAAACAGAGGAGCTTATCTTTGATCCTAGAGACAATAGGGAGCCAATGGAGTTTATTGAGTAGGCCAAAGGTCTATGGTAGAAACTCATAGCTGCTTTCAGACTTTGTAATGACTTGGAATGAAATATTCCTTTTATGAAACATTAAGTTTTGATGCATTTGGCCAGGTCCATCCAAGGAGAACTAGGAAGAGTAGCCAGAACTTATGTAGCAATGTGTATATATCAAGACACAACTTAGATAAAATCTGAAGATGTTTTACAGTCTGCCCACAGGAATTCTGCTGCATGGTGAGGTAGAGCTAGTACAGCTTGGGAGTTGCAATGTCCAGCTCCCTCTTCCCACTCAGAGAGCCCGGACATGTTGTTCTGCATAGACAGGAAGATATCTATCAACTTGACTACCTGCCGTTATAGATATGGAGCCCACAAGATTTCCTGTCTCTACCCACTCCTAGACTCAGCATTGAGAAAGGAGTGCATTTCAGGCATGGAGTGTGACCAGTAAAAAGGCCGATAGGATATGAAACATTGCATATGAGAAATAGCAAGTAAACCATAGAATGTGTGTTGTTCCATGACCCTCCCATTTCTAACCCTCAAGATCAAAGTGTTAGGGCTCCAAGTACTATGAGTTGTAGTTACAGTGATCACAGGTTCCCTTAACCTTTATCGATTGTATTCTAGACTATAGAAAGTAAGTATCCCAAATATCTGTGCTGCCTTTTTAGTAATCATGACAATATATGCATACCCATTCTAGTCCGTGTTAATGATCGAGAAAGCCAAGTTCCTTTGGGTCCAAGGAAGAGGGAGATAGTTTTAGGTACTCCAGCTCAATATTTCCCACTTATTTCTCTTTCCATGAGGCTTTCCCTGCATATTCCAGTTATTACCTGGGATGGATTGTGCTATTATGCCAATATTGCCAGTATGTGTGTCATATCTAGTCATAGCCCCCATCAGCTCCCCAAGCAAGAACTCCTTACACCGTAGCATTATCCAGATGTTTGTAAACATACCAGAGAAGTCATCTCCCTTGACATGTTAACAGTTCAATCGTGTGATCAACCTAGTTCTGGGAACCTAGTCTGAGGCACTTGGATCTACTCATTGATGGGCTCAAGTCAACATCTCTGCAGGAATTCATGGAAAATAAATAAAGGTATTCATATGCCCCCCTCCTATAGACAGACACATCCCTGTGTACTATTTGTTAAACTGAAAATAGGTAACTCTGACCTTTATCATGATTATAGTGCCCTGACCTGGTGGCCATCACCATCTAGGACAAGTAACCTCTGACTTGATTCCTGAACTTATGGACAATCTGTCAAGGGATAGTCATTGACACCCCAAAAATTGGAAATTGAGGAGTGCCAAGCACCTATTTCTAGACATGATATGGTTTGTTTTGATGTTCTAATTGATTCATGCAATGCTTTTTCAGTCTTTCAGAAGTTTATGGATTTAGTGCCTTTAGACTTGATGGTCTTGCTTTAGTTACCGACATATATTAAACCCCACTTCCTTCCATTTCCCATGTGTGGATTAGACTACAAGATTCATGGGGGATGAGAAAGAAATGGCCTTATTTATATTTGTATATCCTTCTGGGTCTGCCTAGCTCAACACATTACACATAACAGGAAATATAATAAAAGGTTGTTAAATGAATACAAGAATCAATGAATATATAAAAGTATACTCTAACTGTTCCTTATTTTTTCCCTCAGATGAAAAATGTACATTTTTACCTTCTAACTGAATTGTTGCAATGTTTTAACACAGATAGATTCATACTGGCTCCTTCTAAGTTTTATTCCTTTGGATAACTGGGAAATCTGTCCTTAACTGTAGTCAATCATTCTCTCATGAAAACCTAAAACAAAAAGTTGCTAATGGAGTGAATTCACTCCTTATTAACAGTGCAATGATGAACAGACTTTTTTTTTTCCTAAAAGGGGTCCTGCAGGTTCACAATACAACTTTTAGCCCTATCAACTAAGTGATCATTACATAGACCAGAAGTGTCAAGCATATGATCAGGGGATTGAGAGTACCAGAACCAGATTAAAATATAACTGGGGAATATTTAACAAAATACATAAAATACAATAAAACATGTATAATATTACATTTTAAAAATAAATCAGTGTGTAGCTTGAAGGGATTCTTATGTATGAATTAGTGGCCCCTATTTGAGTTTGACACCACATGGACCTTCAGGGAACTACTGAGTCTTGTGGCCTCAATAGATTCTATTTTTCTTTCTTTATTTCTTTATTTTATTTTTTTATTAATTTTTTTATTTATCAATAATCACTTCCATATGCTTTTGAGTTTAAAATTTTTCACCACCTTCCTCCCCAACACCCTCCCCAAGACGGCTCACAATCTGATATAGGCTATACATTTACATTTATATTAAACATATTTTCACATTAGTGATGTTGTAAGTAGAAATTAAAATCAATAGGAGGAACCATCAGAAAGAGGAAACAAAACTCAACAGAAGAGAAAAAAATAACAATTTGTCTTCCATAGTTCTTTCTTTGGGTATGGACAGCATTTTCCATCACAAGGCCGCTGCAGATGTCTTAGATCCTTGTATTGCCAGGAAGGGTTAAGTTTATCAATATTAGTCATCACACAACGTGGCTGTTACTGTGTACAATGTTATCTTGGTTCTGCTCACTTCACTCAGCATCGGACCATACAAGTCTTTCCAGGTTTTTCTGAAGTCAGCCTGTTCATCATTTCTTATAGCACAATAGTATTCCATCACATTCATATACCACAACTTGCTCAGCCGTTCCCCAATTGATGGGCCTCCTCTCAATTTCCAATTCTTTGCCACCACAAAAAGAGCTGCTATGAATATTTTTGTACATGTAGGTCCTTTTCCCATTTGTGCGATCTCTTTGGGATATAGCCCTAGAAGTGCTATTGCTGGGTCAAAGGGTATGCACATTTTTATAGCCCTTTGGGCATAGTTCAAAATTGCTCTCCAAAATGGTTGGATCATTTCACAACTCCCCCAACAATGCATTAGTGTTCCAATTTTCCCACATCTTCTCCAACATTTATCATTTTCCTGTTTTGTCATGTTGGCCACATGTGATGTGGTACCTCAGAGTTGTTTTGATTTGCATTTCTCTAATTAATAGTGATTTAGAGCATTTTTTCATGTGACTATAGATGGCTTTAATTTCTTTATCTGAGAACTGTCTGTTCATATCCTTTGACCACTTATCAATTGGGGAATTGGCCTCAATAGATTCTTGAGACATGGGGGTGCAATAAAGAAGGGAAAAGAATAGGCTTTAACTTTAATGGGCTTAGGTGTGAATCTATTTTTTAAGCTAGAGTTAAATAAAGTCTATCTTACATCTAATATCTTATTAGCCTGTGTACTTGCCTGGAAGCTTTTTCACAGAGATCTATACACAAGCTAAATTCTTAAATTCTAGTATTCACAGAGAAACAACCCTCAATCAATCTTGAGCCAAAGTATAGAGTTCCTGAAAAGCCTCGAGATTGGAGTCCACACCATGTAAATCCCAAAGTTTTGGGGTACTATGGATAACAATAAAAAAGTACATGATAACCACTTAGGCCATATGCCTAGAGGAAAAATATTGTGGAAAATAACTTCATAATAAAATATTTTAAAATGCACATAAGAAAAAAGAATATACAAAGAAGCACAAATACAGCTATTTTACTATTACCTTGTTAAACATGAAGAAAATAAACTATATATGAGTTGAGTTACTTACATAGTTCTCTTCCTTTTATCTCGATATGTTTGTGTGTGTTGACGATTGTTAAGTTCACAATAATAAAAGAAAATGCCTTTGTTGATTGTTGATATGCAATATCTAGATAGCATCAACCTCACATTTTGTCACCTCTGAGAAAAGGTTGTTTGGTGTGCCAGAAAGAGTACTGGGTTTGAAGTCAGAAGGCACTAGTTTGGATCCTGACTTTCCTACTTGCTTTGCTGTGTGACCTTCATCACCCAAGCCTCGGTTTCCTCAACCATCTAATGAAGGGGTTGGACTAGATTTCTGTGGTCCTGTCTTGTTCAAAAGCCTCCAACTCTATGATTGTGTTGAAGATACTGCAGTATTCTGAAGCATCTTGCATCGACCCCCTGCATATAAAGTTTTCTCTTTGATGCTCCACATATGAACTATTGAGGCAGTTTTTGGACTTCTTTATTATGGATTTGGAATGGACATGATCTCTTAAGATAGGCCTCTTAAGAAAATCTATACACCTCATCCTTGAAATTGCAACTAAAACAATGGTATAGTATAGTCTTCCATAGCCCAAGTTATGGTATGCCTAAACTGATATGCAGATGTTATGGTGTGTGGATTTCCTGCTTTGGTGGTCTTCTGGACTGAATATCTCTCTTTTACCATGGTCAAGATAAGAAAACACTAATTTAATTTATATGACATGGAGTGATGCAGTCTCACAGGCAAAGGTGTTGTCTCAGGTATCTTACTCTGCATTGTGTGGAGAGGGGCCATACTCCTAGCTTTAGCCAGGTCCACTGCAGCTGCGTCATTTCTAGGCAGTGCCAGATCCTGGCAGGCAATTAGTGCCCAAGGCAATTGACTACAGTAAGCAAAAAAACAATGTGCTGGATATTAAAGGTACAGTTCTTTAGGGCATAATCAGGTAGACCTAGACATTCTGCCTGAGGGGAAAAGAGCAGAAACTGCTACTGAGCTAAAGCAAAGTTATTCAGAATGCCAGTAAAGCAGATGAGAATGAAGTAAACAAAAAAGCCAGCAAGAGGCAACTGCCTGATCTCAGATAGAAGTCAGTTACAGAAATAGGCAAAGCAGAACGGAAGGGACCAGAATCCAAGAAGCACCTTTGTCTGAGTCAGCACATTCCCTTTTTGAAGGGATGCATTGTCCCCACCTCCTCCCTTGCTAGTTCAGACCACAGCTGGAGCACTGTGTTCAATGCTGGGCAGCACATATGATTATAAGGATAATTAGAGCTGGAAAGCATCAGAGGAGGGTAACCAGGATGATGAATGGCCTTAAATTCCTGTCATATTGAGAATTAGTTCAAGTTTAGCTTAGAGAAGAGAATATTCCAGCTATGACTGGAGTCACCAAGCAAAGGCTCGATGACTAGTTAGTTGTTGGACATATGAAGAGGATTCTCCATTATGTATGAATTGAACTAAATGATCTCTAGAGTCCCTTCAAACTCTCAGATTTTGTGATTGAGTTAAATGAATACTCCATTCATTAAATGTCTTACTCTTAAGTAAAGTAGAATGGATATTAACCCTTCAGTACTCAACAGCTATTTTAAATAAAGGATCTGGGTGGAAATTATTTTCAATTGCTTTCTAGAAATAGAAGGTAATTCCATCTTCGGATGTGAACTTTTAGAAAGATTCTATCCTGTTCATTAGAATGGATATTATGTTAGGTGCCTATAAACAGGTGAAGTATGAGTGCAGAGACCTTCAACATGATTGCACTTTACTGCTGCTGAAACTCTTCTAGAAACTTGTGTGAAGTTAAAGGAAGATCAAAGACAGAAAATTCTAATGAGAGTTAAAAGGAAGTACCAAGCATTGCCCGGTATCTGTGTACCTCTCCCCAGAACCCCATTTGCTTATTTGGGATTGGGATGAGCCTATGGGTCGTGGAGCAGAGACAAATTAAGCAAGTCCCCCTTTATTTAGAGGAAAGAAGCTTGGGGGGGGTCCTGTGAATGCATTTTGAAAAGGACTTTTAAAGACCTAGATAATAGTGATGGATAATAGGGGAAATAGATCATATTAATAAATGAACAAATTTATGGGCAAAAAAGAACATTTGCTGTACGATTTTAGAAAATAATTTGACAGGGTGATTTTTCTTTCCCCATGGATGAATGACTCATTTTTATCCTTTGAAACTAGATGGAAAGAGACACTAGCAAAATATCTAACACATGGGTAAAATCTCCTCAGACAAATGGCACTACCAGAGAACAGAATTATCTTATGGAATCACATTCCAGTGTTTCTATATTCTCAAAACTTTCTGGCCTTACCCTCCTAAACTGTGGACCTTGAACCTGATTTCTTGTCTGCTTAGTTCTGCAGTGTCTACTAAGCCTGCCTTATTTAAGTCAATGTGTGGTCCTAGCTCTACAAGGCTGACTCTGTGATATTGCTTTTTTTTAAATTTTTAAAATTTATTTTTAAATTACTTTGGGTTACAAATTTTCTCCCATCCTCCCTTCCCACCCACCCTCATTGAAAAGACAAGCATCTCGATACAGGTTATAGATGTGTAGTCATGCAAAACACTTCCATAGTAGTCCTGTTGTCAAAAACTAAATATATTTCCCTTCATTCTATCCTACCCACCATGTATCTTATTCTCTCTTTTGATCCTGTCCCTCCTCAGAAATGTTTGCTTTTGATTATCCCCTCCCTCAATCTGCCCTTCCCTCTATCAACCCACTGCTCTCTTGTTCCCTTCCCCCCTTATTTTCCTGTAGAGTAAGATAGATTTCCATACCCCATTGTGTATGTTATTCCCTCCTTAAGCCAAATCCTATGAGAATAAAATTCACTTATTCCTTCTCACCTTCCCCCATTTCCCCTCCACTGTAAAAGCTTTTTCTTGTCTGTTTCATGTGAGATATTTTACCTCATTCTACTTCTCCCTTTCTCCTTCTCCAAGTATAATCTTCTCCCACCCCTTAACTTTATTTTCCAGATATCACCCCTTCATCTTCAACTCATCCTGTGTCCTCTATCTATCTATCTATACACACATATAATTTTTTCCCTCCCACTACCCTAATACTGACAAAGGTCTCATGAGTTAGAAAAATCATCTTTTCCTGCAGGAGTGTAAAGAGTTCAACCATAATAAGTCTCTTATGATTTCTCTTTCCTTTTTACCTCTTCCATGTTTCACTTGAGTCTTGTATTTGAAGGTCAAATTTTATATTCAGCTCTGGTCTTTTCCACAGGAATGCTTGAAAGTCCCCTATTTCATTGAATGACCATTTTTTACCCTGAAGGATTATACTCAGTTTTGCTGGGTAGGTGATTCTTGGTTGTAGTCCTAATTCCTTTGCCCTCTGTAATATCATACTCCATGCCTTCCGGACCCTTAATGTAGAAGCAGCTAAATCTTGTGTTATCCTGATTGTGTTTCCACAATACTTGAATTGTTTCCTTATTGCTGCTTGCAATATCTTCTCCTTGACCTGGGAATTCTGGAATTTGGCTACAAACATTCCTAGGAGTTTTCCTTTGGGGATCTCCTTCAGGAGGAGATCGGTGGGTTCTTTCCATTTCTATTTTGCCCTCTGGTTATAAAATATCAGGGCAGTTTTCCTTGATAATTTCTTGAAAGAGGATGTCTAGGCTCTTTTTTTGATCATGGCTTTCAGATAGTCCAATAATTTTTAAGTTCTCTCTCCTGGATCTATTTTCCAGGTCAGTTGATTTTCCAATGAGATATTTCACATTCTCTTCTATTTTTTCATTCCTTTTGATTAGTGTTACAGTGCCTTGATTTCTCAAATTGTCCCTATCTTCCAATTTATCCATTCTAATTTTTAAGGAAGTATTTTCTTCAGTAAGCTTTTGGACTTCCTTTTGCATTTGGCTAATTTTGCTTTTAAGGGCATTCTTCTCCTCATTGGCTTTTTGGACCTCTTTCGCCATTTGAGTTAGGTTATTTTTTAAGGCGTTATTCTCCAGTATTTTTTGGGGTCTCCTTTAGCATTACTCTATCACTCTCAGTTTTTCCTCTACTTCTCTTACTTGCTTCTCAAAATCCTTTTTGAGCTCTTCCATGGCCTGGGACCAATTCATATTTTTCTTGGAGGCTTTGGATGTAGGAGCTTTGACTTCATTGTCTTCTTCTGGTTGTATGTTTTGATCTTCTTTGTCCTCAAAGTAAGATAATATAGTCTGACTCTTTTGTGCTGCTTGCTCATGATCCCAGCCAATTACTTGAGTTATAAACTCTTTGTTAAGGTAGGAGTCTGTTTCCAGTGTGGAGAATGTACTGTCCCAAGCTTCAGGGGTTTTGTGCAGCTGTTTTCAGAGATACTTCTAAGGACCTGTAAATTTTCAGTTCTTCCAAGGTGCTATGATCCAGGGCGAGGTGCTTACTCCTTTCCTGGCCTGTTCTCTGGTTGATGAGCACTCTTTTCTGTCTTGGAACTGTGAGGAGGGTTTCCTCTGCACAGACACTACAAGCTCCAACGTGCCAGTGTTCCTCCTTGCCCCAGGACCACCACCTAGAACTGTGACCCAGATACAAGCACGGGCAAAACAAGAGAATCCTATACCAGCAGAGAGATTCCTGCAATCTCCCTCTGATAAGCCACCCAATTCCCCCTCACTCTGTGGGCCAGAAGCTCAGGAGGCAGTCACTGCTCCCGCCAAGCTCAGGGACTGGAGCTGAGACCACCGGCTTCTCTCTATCCCTGCTGACACACTTTTCCCACTGACCTTCCAAGTTGTCTTTGTCATTCATGGGTTGAGAAGTCTGGAAACCACCACAGCTGCCCATGATTCAGTCCTCTGAGACTTGCTCCAGGGTCACTGCGGCCTGCACACCCAAGCCAAACTGCGCTCCTCTCCCCACCCGGTGTGATAGACCTTTCCAATCAACCATCCAAGCTGTCTTGGGCTGGAAATTTGTTTTGTTCTGTCTTTTTGTTTAGAATTTGTTTAGAGCCATTTTTTATAGGTATTTGGAAGGGTTTAGGGGAGCATTCAAGCAAGTCAATGCTTTTACTCCGCCATCTTGGCTCTGCTGTGATATTGCTTTTAATGCCCCCTTTTTTGCACATAGAAATGCTTCTGACTACCTGTATGATTCTTTTTGAGCTTTCCAGACTCTGTTTTTCCTCCTAGCTGTTTATCTTGCTTGTAAGATCAAGCTTATAAAATCTTATTTTTTTTATCCTACAGCCTTCACTTTAATTTTATGCCGCATACACTCTCCTGATTTTTTACCATTACCCAAAAAAATCTAGCAGCACTTTTCATTTTCTCTGTCTTTCTGTCATTCCCAGTCTGCAGAATAGACCTATTTTATGTGTCTTTTGGTACCCTTGTCAAACCTCAGTGCTTCAGGACACTCTCTAAGACTAACTATTACATTTCAGAAAAGATGTTGATCTACATTGGAAGAGAAAATTCCTTGCTGGGAGTTCCCTACACCAATGAAATCGCAGATCCAGTTTAAAAAAATACAGATCTAAAAATGAAGGATCTGTAACTTTCAGTGATTTTCCCAATTCAAAATGTACTTCTTATAAAACTTTCCTTGAACTTTCAGAGTAATCTCTTTTTCGAATTTGTTAGAGTTACTTTTTGCTTGTCTTGTTGTCATGACTAGATAGCAAACTGGTTAAGGGGTATTTATTGAAAAAACTCTGCCTAGGACTGGGAACATCTGGCTCAAGTCCATTTCTTTCTAAACTACACTGTCTCTGATTTCTAAGATGCTTGAGCACTCCTAAAATAGGCTATTCTTTCATGAGTACTGGGAATGATGGGTGAAAATTACCTTTCTAGGAGTTGTCCTAATGAAGTCAAATATGCTGATGTTAGGTTCATGTCTGTTCAGTTTTGCTGGCAAGAAAGAGTATTCAAGTGTTTCTATGTTCAACAAATGAGACTTTGGTATAGAAGGCAAGTGATTTTGTTGCAATAATTTATTATATATCAGGTGCACATTTCTTCTACTTGGGTTTACACCTGAGGTGTGATGTATTTTTTCCTATTAAAAGAATTCAGAAATTATTTTTGTCTTTTATTTTCTGGGTTAGTGAACTTTATAATGTATCATTCTATGAAGGCAATAATGAATGTAAGAATATCTAGTAAAATAGTACATTTCTATTAAGCAAAAGTATGATACGTATGCCTCCACTCAGGGTTTGATAAAAATCTAAAAACTTTGGAGTGGAATAGGACCATAGAGTTCATGTAATCATAGAGTTAGAGGGGAAAAGGATCTTTGAGTCATTTAATGCAAAACTATTTGTTCTACAGATAAGGAAACTAATCACTAGAAGTCTTAAATGCCTGGCTCAATGTCACACAAGATAGTAAGTCTGAGTGGGAATTGAAACTCAGATCTTATCCCTCTACTCTAAATTTGTTGTTCAACCTTCTGTTGATCCCTAAATATAGGAGTTGCTACTTTATAGCATCCCAGTTTCCTAAGCTTCAATAGGCGATGACCTAGATCCTTTGACCTTCAGGTTTTCTCTACTGTGGCTTGAACAGAAGTCTTTCTCCCTTGCCTTCTCTCTCTGAGCCCCCACAAGCATCTGGTTCCCTTTTTGTACAGTCCTGGATTAAATGAAAGCCCTCACACATGTTTCTCTTTCATATTCCTGATCATTGTTCTTTTTGGTGATGTTTTAAGTTTGTTTGATTTTTTTTCCTCCTGTGGTATTTGTAGAAAATGGGTTTCCTCAAGGATCTTTCAAGTTACTGTCTTAACCTGCAAGTTACTGTTCACTTTTTTTCTTTAAATATTATTACAGATTTATTGCCTAGATGTTCACTATTCTTTTTTAAAATCTTTTTATTAATTAATTTCTTTTTAGTTGTCAACATTCACTTCCTTAAGATTTTGAGTTCCAAATTTTCTTCCCATCTCTTCCCTACCTCAACCCCAAGACAATGTGTTTTCAGAATACCTCTTCCCCTGACCTGCCCTCCCTTCTATCACTTCCCCCTTCTCTTATCACCTTCCCCTTCTATTTCCTGTAGGGCAGGATAGATTTCTATACCCCATTGCCTGTATAACTTATTTCCCAGTTGCATGTAAAAACAACTTTTAACATTTGTTTTTAAAACTGTGGGTTCCAAATTCTCTCCTTTCCTCCCTGCCCACCCACCTTCGTTGAGAAGGCAATCAACTCAATACAGGTCATAAATGTGTACTCATGTGAAACACTTCCATAATAGCCAAGTTGTGAAAACTAATTATGTTTCTCTTCATCTTATCCCAACCCCCATTTATTATAGTCACTCCTTTCAACCTATCCCTCCTCAAAAGAGTTTACTTCTGATTAACCCCTTCCCCAATCTGCCCTCCCTTCTATCATTTCCTCCTCTCTTATACCCTTCACCCCTACTTTCCTGTAGGGTAAGATAGATTTCCAGACCCAATTTAATATGTATGTTATTCCATCCTTAAGAAAAATCCAATGAGAGTAAGATTCATTCATTCCCTCTCACCCTCCCTTCCCCTCCACTCTAAAAGATTTTCTTCCCTCTTTTGTGTGAGATAATTTACCTCATTCTACCTCTCCATTTCTCCTTCTGCCAGTACAATCTTCTCTTATACCTTAATTTTGTTTTTTAGATATCATCCCTTCATATTCAACTCACCCTGTGACCTCTGTCTATATATATTCCCTCCCAACTACCCTAATACTGACAAAGGTCTTTTGAGTTACAAATATCATCTTTCCATGTAAGAATGTAAACAGTTCAACTTTAATAAGTCTCTTATGATTTCTCTTTCTTGTTTACCTCTTCATGCTTCTCTTGAGTCTTATATTTGAAAGTCAAATTTTCTATTCAGCTCTGATCTTTTCATCAAGAATACTTGAGGAGGCAGAGCCAAGATGGAGAAGTAAAAGCAGTGACTTGCTTGAGCTGTACCCCAAATCCATCCAAGTACCTGTAAAAATGGCTCTAAGCAAATTATAAAGCAGTAGAACCCACAAAAAGACAGAGTGAAACAAATATCCAGGCCATGACAACCTGGATAGGTGATTAGAAATGTCTACTGTGCCAGGCTGGAAGAGGAATGTAGTTTGGCTTGGGCACACAGGTTGCAACAAACTTGGAGCAGGCCTCAAAGGACTGAATTATGGGAAGCTATGGCAGTTTCCAGACTTCTCAACCCATGAACCCCAAAGACAACTTAGAAAACTCTGTGTCTGTGGTAAGAGAGAAGCATGGGGATCCCAGCCCCAGTCCCTGAGCATGGCCCCTGGGCAGCAGCTGCCTCCAGAGGTTCTGGCCCACAGACTGAAGGGGAATCGAATGGCTGACCAGAGGGAGATTGCAGGGATCTCTTTGCCAGTGCTGAGGCAGGAATCTCTTGCTCTGCCCATGCTTGGATCTGGGCCACAGTTCTGAGGAGGGGTCCTGGGGCAAGGAGGAGTGCTGATATGGTGGAACTTGTAGGGGCTGTGGAGAGAGCATGCTCCTCACAGTTCCAAGATAGAAAAGAGTTCTTGTGGTCACTCATAGACCAGAGAACAGGCCAGGAAAGGAGTAAACACTTCACCCTTGATCATACCACCTTGGAAGAACTGAAAATTTACAGGTCCCTAGAGGTATCTCTGAAAACAGCTGTACAAAACCCCCAAAGCTTGGGACAGTACATTCTCCACACTGGAAGCAGACCCCTACCTTAACAAAGAGTTTATAACTCAAGTAATTGGTTGGGATCATGAGCAAGCAGCACAAAAGAGTCAGTCCATAGAATCTTCCTTCGGTGATCAAAACATACAACCAGAAGAAGACAATAAAGTCAAAGCTCCTACATCCAAAGCCTCCAAGAAAAATATGAATTGGTCCCAGGTCATGGAACAGCTCAAAAAGGATTTTGAGAAGGAAGTAAGATAAAACTGAGAGTGATGCAAGAAAATAATGAAAAACATGTCAACAGCTTGCTAAAGGAGACCCAAAAAAATACTGAAGAGATTAACACCTTAAAAAATAGCCTAACCCAAATGGCAGAAGAGGTACAAAAAGCCAATGAGGAGAAGGATGCCTCCAAAAGCAAAATTGACCAAATGGAAAAGGAAGTCCAAAAGCTTACTGAAGCAAATACTTCCTTAAAAATTAGAATGGAGCAATTGGAAGCTAGTGACTTTATAAGAAACCAAGGCACTGTAAAACAAATTCAAAAGAATGAAAAAATAGAAAACAATGTGAAATATCTCATTGGAAAAACAACTGACCTGGAAAACACATCCAGGAGAGAGAACTTAAAAATTATTGTACTATCTGAAAACCATGATCAAAAAAAGAGCCTAGACATCATCTTTCAAGAAATTATCTGCTGAGTGAAGTGAGCAGACACAAGAGAACATTGTACGCAATAACAGCCACGTTGTGTGATGACTAATACTGATAAACTTAACCCTTCCCGGCAATACAAGGATCTAAGACATCTCCAGAGGCCTTGTGATGGAAAATGCTATCCACAGCCAACGAAAAAACTATGGAAGTTGAATTGCTATTTTTTTCTCTTCTGTTGAGTTTTGTTTCCTCTTTCTGATGGTTCCTCTTATTTTTTTTTAAATTTTTACTTACAACACCACTAATGTGAAAATATGTTTAATATAAATGTAAATGTATAGCCTATATCTGATTGTGCACCATCTTGGGGAGGGGAGTGGGGAGGAAGAGGGAGAAAAATGTTAAACTCAAAAGCATATGGAAGTGATTATTGATAAATCAAAATAAATTAATAAAAAAATTATCAAGGAAAACTGACCTGATATTCTAGAACCAGAGGGTAAAATAGAAATTGAAAAAATCCACCAATCACCTCCTGAGAGAGATCCCCAAAGGAAAACTACTAGGTTTGTAACCTTTTTTGTAATTTGTAACTAAATTCCAGAGTTCCCAGGTCAAGGAGAAAATATTGCAAGCAGCCAGAAAGAAACAATTCAAGTATTGTGGAAACACAATCAGGATAACACAAGATTTCACAGCTTTTACATTAAAGGACCACAGGGCTTGGAATATAATATTCTGGAGGTCAAAGGAGATAAGATTACAACCAAGAATCACCTACCCAGCAAAACTGAGCATAATCCTTCAGGGGAAAAATGTATATTCAGTGAAATAGAAGACTTTCAAGCATTCTTGATGAAAAGACCAGAGCAGAATAGAAAATTTCACTTTCAGATACAAGACTCAAGAGAAACGTGAAGAGGTAACCAGGAAAGAGAAATCATGAGAGACTTATTAAGGTTGAACTGTTTATATTCTGCATGGAAATATGATATTTGTAGCTCATGAGTCCTTTGTCAGTATTAGAGTAGTTGGAGGGAAAAAATTATATGTATGTAGATAGATAGATAGATAGATTGATAGATAGAGGGCACAGGGTGAGTTGAAGATGAAGGGGTCATATCTGGAGAATAAAATTAAGGTGTGAGAGAGGATTATACAGAGAGAAGGAGAAAGGGAGAGGTAGAATGGAGTAAATTATCTCACATAAAACAGACAAGAAAAGGCTTTTACAGTGGAGGGGAAATGGGAAAGGTGAGAAAGAATAAGTGAATCTTATTCTCATTGGATTTGGCTTAAGAAGACAATAACATACACAGTCGATTGTGTATGGAAATCTATCTTACCCTACAGAGAAGGGGACAAGAGAGCAAGAGGCTGATAGAGGGGAGGGCAGATTGGGGGAGGGGTAATCAGAAGCAAACACTTCTAAGGAGGGACAGGGTCAAAAGAGAGAATAGAATAAATGGGGTGGGGAGGAATAGAATTAAGGGAAATATACTTAGTTTTTCACAACATGACTATTATGGAAGTGTTTTGCATGACTACATATATATAACCTGTATTGAGTTGCTTTCCTTCTCAATGAGGGTGGGTGGAGAGGGAGGAAGGGAGAAAATCTGGAAACCAAAGTTTTAAAAACAAAAGTTAAAACATTTGTTTTCACATGCAACTGGGAAATAAGATATAGAGAAAATGGGGTATAGAAATCTATCCTGCCCTACAGGAAAACTGAAGGGGAAGAGGATGAGAGAAGTGGGGAGGAGAGATAGAAGGGAGGGAATATTAGGACAAGGGATATTTAGAATACATGCCACCTTGGGGTGGGGGGAGGGATGAGATGTGGAGAAAATTTGAAACTCAAAACCTTGTGGAAGTGATTGTTGGAAACTAAAAATAAATAAATAAATTTTAAAAAATTAAATAAAAAATAACTCCTTTTACACTCAAAAAAAAAAAAAAGAATGCTTGAAAGTCCTCTATTTCACTGAATGTCTATTTTTCACCCTGAAGGATTATACTCAGTTTTGCTGAGTAGGTGATTCTTGGTTGTAATCCTATCTCCTTTGACCTCCAGAATATTATATTCCAAGCCCTCTGGTCCCTTAATGAAAAAGCTGCGAAAACTTGTGTTATCCTGATTGTGTTTCCACAATACTTGAATTGTTTCTTTCTGGCTGCTTGTAATATTTTCTCTTTGACCTGTGAACTCTGGAATTTAGCTACAATATTCCTAGGAGTTTTCCTTTGGGGATCTCTTTCAATAGGTGATTCGTGGATTCTTTCAATTTCTATTTTGCCCTATGGTTCTAGAATATCAGGGCAGTTTTCCTTGATAATTTCTTGAAAGATGATGTCTAGGCTATTTTTTTTGATCATGGCTTTCAGACAGTCCAATAATTTTTAAGTTCTCTCTCCTGGATGTGTTTTCCAGGTCAGTTATTTTTCCAATGAGATATTTCACGTTGTTTTCTATTTTTTCATTCTTTTGAATTTGTTTTACAGTGTCTAGATTTCTCAGGAAGTCACTAGCTTCCAATTGCTCCATTCTAATTTTTAAGGAAGTATTTTTTTCAGTAAGCTTTTGAACTTCCTTTTCCATTTGGCCAATTTTGCTTTTGAAGGCATTCTTCTCAGCTGTTTGGACCTCTTTTGCCATTTGGGTTAGGCTATTTTTTAAGGTGTGATTTTCTTCATTATTTTTTTGGATCACCTTTAGCAAGCTGTTGACTTGTT
Organism: Vombatus ursinus; assembly: GCF_900497805.2. Classification (NCBI taxonomy): domain Eukaryota; kingdom Metazoa; phylum Chordata; class Mammalia; order Diprotodontia; family Vombatidae; genus Vombatus; species Vombatus ursinus. The sequence continues at coordinate 9,940,620 of NW_020954590.1, read as the reverse complement.
TTTCATGATTTTCTTGCAGCACTCTCATTTCTCTTCCCAGTTTACCTCTACTTCTCTTACTTGCTTCTCTAAATCCTTTTTGAGCTCTTCCATGGCCTTGGCCAATTTTTATTTTTCTTGGAGTCTTTGGATGTAGGAACTTTGACTTTGTTGTCTTCTTCTGGTTGTATGTTTTGATCTTCTTTGTCACCAAAGAAAGATTCTATGGTCTTACTTTTTTTTGCACAGTTTGTTCATGTCCCCAGCCAACTACTTGAGTTATAAACTCTTTGTTAAGGTAGGGGTCTGCTTCCAGTGTGGAGAATGTACTGTCCCAATCTTCAAGGGTTTTGTACAGCTGTTTCAGAGATACTTCTAGGGACCTATAAATTTTCAGTTCTTTCAAGGTGGTATGATCAAGGGTGAGGTGTTTACTCCTTTTGTGTCCTGTGCTCTGGTATATGAATGACCACAAGCACTCTTTCCTGCCTTGGAACTTTGAGGAGAATTCCTTCTCCACTGCCACCATAAGCTCCACCACAAGAGCTCTCCCTGCCCCAGGACCATCACCCAGAACTGTGACTCATATCCAAGCACGGGTAAAGCAAGAGAATCCTGCCTCAGCACCAGGAAAGAGATCCCTGCAATTTCCCTCTGCTTAACTGCTCAATCCCTCCTCTGTCTGTGGGCAGAATCTCCAGAAGTAGCTGCCGCCCCAGGGCTGTCCACAGGACTTGGGCAAGACTGTGCTCTCTTACCGAGGTCCAACTAATCTTTCCTACTGACCTTCTAAGTTGTCTTTGGTGTTTGTGGGTTGAAAAGTCTGGAAACCACCACAGCTCACCTTGATTCAGTCCCCTGAGACCTGCTCCAGGTTTGCTGAGGCACTGTCTTTGCCTGCGTGGCCCATGCTGAGCTGAGCTCCTCTCCCAGCCCAGCACAACATATCAACCATCCAGGTCCTTTTCAGCTGGAAATTTATTTCGCTCTCTTTTTGTGGATTCTGCTGCTCTAGAATTTGCTTAAAGCTATTTTTTACAGGTATTTGGAGGGCTTTGGGGAAGAGCTCAAACAAGTTACTGCTTTTACTCTGTCATCTTGGCTCCGCCCCCTGTTCACTCCTCTTTAGCTTAGCTTCATTTATAATTTTCCATCTTTGGTTAGTAGATTTGACAGAAACTTTACATTTGGGAGGCAGTATCCATTCCATTTTAGAGGCTGTAAGTAAGGAGAAGACTATATAGTCTAACCATTTAGGGATGGGGATTCTTTTTAGGAACAGTAGAGGTAAGATCCCCTGGTCTGAGGTTCCAAAAGTTATTGTTTCAAGTTGGATAGGAGACTCTCAAGAATGTAACTTCAGTGACACAATCACCATCAATTTCAATGAGTATGACACATGAAAGTTAGGGAAAGGAAAAGATGTAGTTGAATGAAGGATACATCAAGAAACTCAAATTTTAAAGGATATACAAACATCTAGGTAGTTCAGTGGATAGAATATTAGATCTTGAATTAAGAAGACCTGAGTTCAAATCCAGCCTCAGACTCTTACTAGCTGTGTCACTCTGAACAAGTAAATTAACCTCTCTTGGCTTCAGTTTCCTCTTTTATAAAATCGAGATAATCATAGCACTACTTCCAAAGGTTGTTGTGAGGATAAAAAGAAATAATTTATAAAGTACTTTTCAAATCTTAAAATGCTATAGCTATCATTATTTTGGAAGAGGATTTCATATGTTCTCCTTAGTCCTGGAGGAAAAACTAATACTGAAGGGCAGATGGTACAAGAAACTCATGTAAGCTTAATATAAGGAAACATTTTCTAATAATTAAAAATATCCAAAGATGAAACAAGATACTTCCGGGATACTGAATTTCATTGGAAGTCTTCTGAAAGTCTCTAGATGGACATTTTGGGAGTATATTGAACAAAGAATTTGTGGTTTGTGAAAGGAATTGAGGCAGACAACTTCTGATGTTTCTTCCAATTCTAAGATACTCTGATTTCACATTTCTATAATAGCGATGTAGATTTAGAGATGTAAGAGTACTTAGTAGTCATCTAGTCCAACCCTGCCATTCTAGAGATGAGGAAACTGAGGCTTAGAGATGTTTAATAATTTGCTCAAGGCTGCCTCGTAAGCTTCAAGGCTTGAACTTGACCCCAGGCCTTCTGATGAAAAATCCACCACTCTTTCCCTTGCCTCAATGTCCCTTTCAACTGAAAAAATTGCCCCCAACAAACTTGCACGGGAGATATTTAAATGGTTTGGGAAAATTGGTGCATGCTTCTCCAGGGACAATCTCTCAGCATTCCAATTCATTTGCACAAAAAACAGTTGCTTTTATATAACAACATGACGTCATTACTATTGGCAGGTGATGGCAGTACTTCTTCATTATGGATCACTGCTTAGATCCTCTTCAGCAGTGCCAACCTCCTGATGAGACACCCATTCCAGGGCTGAAATGATAGAGGGTGGATTTTTTTATTATGAGGGGATTATCCACTGTTGAAATTGGATTTTGCATTCCCATTTGCAATCCACTACCTGGTAAATGCTAGATTATGATTCAGAATAATAAACATGGTGTTGTTGTCTCAGACCCAAACACTTCCCATTGTCTAATGTTACATCTATCTTTTTAGGGGTATTCTCAAAGGAAAACAAAATTTGAATGTATGCCTGTGTACTAACAGTTTCTGGAAACTGCAGAACCTATCCATTTTTTTTTTAAATAAAGGCTTGCTGTAAATGGTTCATATAACCAGTTATTTGTCTTGAAATGGTCTTCCCATGAAAATACTTGCCTTAATGTCGTCAGGGAGTAGCAAAGCTTGGCTGGAGTCTCAGTGTCTAGCAGATATACTATAAATTTAATTTCATGGAAAAGTGAAGTCTATAACAGAAAATCAGAAAGAACCATCTTCTCAGCAAGGTCACCTTTCTTTTTTATTTGGTCCTTTTTATGTAGCTTTTTTGAGCTTTGACTACACCTGCCAATAAAAAAAAAGGACTCTTCATTTGAGTACAATACTGACAAATTAACTGGCAAACATATTTCCATTAGTAAGTGGGGGCAGAAGCTTGGGATATGTATGTTTCTTCTGCCTATTTTATTGTACCTGTAGAAGAGACCCCTGACAGCAGTAATACTGAATCTGGAGAGGCCTATGTTCTGTAGGCCTCTAATAGAAGTGAAGTCAAGATCTAAACTTTGATTGGCTGGAAAGAAGTTTAGAAATAGGATTCTAGTGTACTTAAGTTACTCAAAGATTGGTCAACACAGATAAAGGGCTTTTAAGCTATAGCTCCAAAGTGCTTTAATTGGTATTCTCTAGTTGCTATTCTGTGGTTCAATACTTTAATTAAAGTTCTCCTGGACATTTTGCAAAACATGGTGATAACTTCTAAACTGCTATATTAGACAGCCATAGCTCACTTCCTAGTATCAACACCTGATTTATCCTGGCCATTAAAAAATAATTGCTTTTAAGAGTAATGTGATGGTAAGGAGGCAGCAGTTCAGTCAATGAAATTTTTTGTGGGACTCTATCTTCAGTTTTATCATTTAAAATCGTCCAAGGAAAATATTTCCAGAGTTAAGGATTTTAAAGAACCTTTGAGATCATATAGACGGACTCTGTTGTTTTTCAGTGGGGAAATTAAGGTACAAGGAAGTCAAATTATTTGCCTCAATTGACAGCAGAAGAACCAGGAGCTGTGGATGGAGAGAAACAACTTCTTAACAATTTGTTACTGAGTCATTTTTCAGTCACATAACACCTTGTGGCCCCATTTGGCAAAGATTCTAGATTGGTTTGCCTTGTCCTTCTTTAGCTCATTTTACAGATGAGGAAACTGAGGCAAATAGAGTTAAGGGTCTTCCCAGGATCACGTAGCTAGGAAGTATCTGAGGCTGGATTTGAACTGCTGAAGATGAGTCTCTCTGATTCCAAGCCCAGTACTCTATCCACTATGCCATCTAGCTGCCCTCCTAGGCATTAGAGTTATTGAAAAGTAGAATGGGTTCCCTGGGAAAGTAGAGGGTGTCCTGTTATTGGTGGTCTTCATTGTTTTGTGGTAGTGGGGGGTTCCTTTTGGCTTTGTGTTGGACTAGATTGTTGCTGAGGTCCCTCCAATCTAAAATCTCATGACACAAGCATTTAGGGACAGAGGATTTGAATCTGAGACCTCTGAAGACTCCAGAAGCCAGTATTCTCTTCATTATACTATGCTGATTCCTAGTATAGCTATATATGTAAAATTCATTCTAGGATAATTTATCTATCTATCTCTCTCTCTCTATGTATATATATATATATATATATATAAACACACATATGTGCCTATATACATATGTGTACATATATGCTTATTCACCTATATATGCATATCATTAATATGAATGTATGTGTATCAGTAAACATATATGCACATATGTAAATATCAATTGAGTCATAAGGGAAGGATCAGATTTCTGATTTCATTAGTCTAGGGAACTGTCACTGAGAAAGTCCTTCTGCCAATGCAGACTGATACATTCTTTGCAATTTATAAATCTTTGAAGTTGCCTGGGGGCACCCACTGAGGCCTTAAAGGAATTGCCCAGGTTTGTAGTCAATATGTGATAGAGCAGGCCTTGAACTTAGCCCTTCTTTTCCTCTGATGCCTACTTTCTATACAGTTTGCCATTCTATTAAATATACTTTTCCAGAGCCCTTACTGATGTGTATATATAGATATATGGGTAGCTAGATAGATATAGATAGACATGTGTATTTATGTCATGCCAAGTAACATAGAAATGGATATATATGTATATTATATATATATTTGTATCTATCTGTACCTACAGTCCCAAAAGTCTTAGTGCAGTTTTAAGATTAAAACTGAACGAAGACTTTTGGGACACCCTGTAGACATGAAAAGTCCCCTCTAATATTATTGTTATGAGGTAGCTGATTAGGTGTAATTTTATATGAGGTTCAAAAAGTTAACTGTCCAATCTGACATCAATCAATCAACAAATATGAATTAAAATAACTCCTATCTAGCAACTAAAACTATGATAACTGTTATGGGGTTCAAAAGATGTAAAAACAAACAAACAACAATCTTTAATCACTGCCTGTATAAGCTCTAGAAGTGACTTTAGAGATTATCTAGTCTAATCCTCTCATTTTATAAACAAGGCAACTTAAACACGGGAACCTCAAATGACTTGAGCCAAGTCATGTCGAGTTAATTTGCAGAGCTGGGATTCACATGCAGAATCTCTGACTGGAGATTTAGGGTTCTTGCCACTGTACCCCTAGAGTCCATGTTCTAGATAAGTAGCTGTGGCTGGATAAAAACCCAGTGTATAAGTAAAATGATGTGTCTACTGTTATTTTAGTGGTTTTAAATCCCATTTTTTTACGTCAGGCAATTCTGAGGACTTCAGTGATGGAGGACACAAATGTATCGAATCTGCACACAAGCATTTCTTTTGTCCCTATGGTTCAGCCAGCAGAATTTTACATGCTGCAAAAAGTAGCTGGGCATAACACTGTAAAGATATTGAATTTGTCTAAAGCTCCCCAAAGCATCTCCCTACAAGTTAGCCATCACATTGTCAAGAATGTAAGTCATGTTTTTGGATTTTTCACACTTTACCCATCAAAATGACACTTTAAGAGTGGAAATTTGATTTGACTCCTTCTGGTAAAGGGTTTGAGTACTTTATAAAATTATCCAAATGGCATAAATCTTTCTTTTCTTGTTTATGTACACCTCTCTTCCTCCCAACTTTGTGACAACAAATTTCCCCTATAGAGTAAGGAGTCTTTAAAAGAGTCCAGTGTAGTTCAAGGGGTATTTGCCTTAGTAAGAAGAGTAAAAGACAATAATAATAGATATTCATAACTTAATGATGCTTTAGTCTCAAATCCATGGTCTCAACTGAATTTTCCCATATCTGAGGAATGGACAAAAAGCAAAGTAGTTTTCAAAATATAAAATGCAAAATAAATGACTTGTCAAGGGCCAAAACCTACAGTTATACTAAAAAAAAAAAGGAAAGAGATCCTCCTGCTTAGAAGTTCTATTAGCTTTCAAAAGACCAGAATTCTTTTTCCTTAATTCCTAAAGTAGGTTTCATTAGCACCATGCTCCATTGACTTTTTAATGTCAGACATAAGAATTGATAAGATGAATTATTAGTTCTCTTTAAGAAGTGACTTGCTTCAGGACAGAAGAGCATGCATGGTGACTACAATACTGTAATAGAAAACAACACCAAAAAGCAGACAAACTTAGGGAAATTGAAATGACTAATTTCATAAGTGCTGGAGAAATGAAGAGCAAGTATACTCTCCACACTTGGTAAAGAAGGGGGTGGTGGGGAGAACTGTTGACATGGAATATTATATTTGCAAAACTATAGTAGTTCATGTTTTTGACTATATTTCTTTGCTACAAGGGAGGGTGCAGCATGGGTGAGTGGATATTGGGGGAATGATTTTTAAAAATGAATGAAGTGTAAAAAAAGCATTAGTAAAATTTTTAAAGAGAATAAGAAGTAGCACTCACTTATGGGATCTGGCCAGTAAATTGAGTGTTCATCTGTATGGGACTCTATCTACGATAGAGATTTTTAAACTATTTTTGTATTGTGGACCTCTTTGGCAGTTAGAACAAACATATGCACATCTTCTCAAAATAATGTTGTTGCTTTCTAAATTATAACTGAAGGAGATACTGTCTCATTTAGAAGTTAGTGAAAATAAAGATATAAAGATATTTATTTGTTACAAATTGATGGACCCCCCCTGAAATCCATTCAGTGTCTATAGATCCCAGGTTATGAATTTCTTATGTATAGGAAGGCAGGAGCAACACCTGTCTGGGGAGAGATATATGAGAGTGTTTTTGGTGGGGAAGGGGATGGAGTCAAAGTAGTGGAGTTGGATTTGGGGGGCATAGATTACATTGATACCATACTCAGATCAAAGTCGCCTCAAAGTATACTTCCTGGTAAATATAGATGACTGGTGTGTTTATGTCCCAACAAGGAGTCACTGGATAGAATCAGGGGGACTTATGGGTAAGTCAATGCACATAAATGTGACATCCCTCTCTTTTTGCTCTTTCAACTCCTCCTCTGGAATTTTTACATGTGTGACTGCCTCCAGACCAGGGGCAGGAGATAGGGAAAATGGGGTTGAGGGTTGAGAGGGAGAGACTATTCTTTCCTAAAAAGAGCATAAATACTTTTGCACCTGGAGAAAAAAGTGTACAGGTTATTGGCAACTTAAAAACAAAACAAAATAAAACCCCAAACATCTCATTGCCTACTAGAATTCAGAAACATGTAAATCTGGGTTATCAGGAAACTGGATATACAATATTTTTATTTGGAAGTTATCCACATATTTTAGCTTTTACATCTGAACATTATTTTGCTGGACTCTTTTCCTATTGTCTTTGTTCTCTAAGATTTCTTATACTTTTATACTTTTTTTTAACAAAAAGAAATTAAAAGCTAAAATCTCTTAATATAACATTATGGATAGAGATTTAATGCAGAAAAACCTGTTAATTATATAAGGAAAGATTGTGTAGATACAATAAAATCCTTTCATTATAACTGAGATTTCAGTATCCTTAGTTTATTTTAAGTAGGTTTTAGTCTTTCAAGAAAGCTCCTAGGTCTTAATATAAAAAGGAGAGTCTATTCATCCATGGAACAGAAGTATAAGAAAGTTGTCTGTATCAGACTATTTATTTTGTTCTTCACAGTGTGTGTGTGGGTATGTATGTGTGTTGGGGGAGTGACTATCAGCTTTCCTCTTCATTCACACATATACACACATATATACGCATATATACACAATACCTATGTATATGGATATATATATATATACACAGAGACATATATACATATACATATATTTTAAATTAAATATTATTATTCTTTTAAAATTTTCACACATTTGTTTTTTCTCCCTTCTCCTCGAACCCCATTGGGGAAAAACAAAACAAAATAAAATAATAACCCAGAAAGACAAAACTCTCATAATAAATATGTATAATTAAGCAAAAAAAATACTTTAGCCATATCCAAAAATGTGTAATTTCAGTCTGCACCTTGAGCTCATGTCTTCTCTGTTGAGGAGTGGGCAGTATTTTTCATTATATCAAGAATCAAGTTTGGTCATTATGTTTGTCAGAGTTCTGGGGTCTTTAAATTTGTCTTTAAAATGTTATTGTTATATATAAATTGTTCTCTAAGTTCTGTTCACTTTACCCTGTATTACCTTTTGGATCTATGGATTCAGAAAGGGTTCAATGCTAAACAAGGGATAAAGAGAATACATAAAAAGTAAAATGGACAAATTTGATTATATAAAATTTAAAACTCTGTGCAAACAAAATTAATGAAGCTATGTATTGGACAGAAATAGTTGACTGGGGAAAAGAAAATCTTTGCATTAAATTTCTCTGAGAAGGGTCTCATTTCCAAGATACATGAGGAACTGATTTGAATTTATAAAAAATACAGGCATGCCCCAATTGATAAATTGTTAAAGGATATGAAAAGGGAGTTCTCAAGGGAAGAAATCCAAGTTATCATGAATCATATAAAAAAAAAGGCTTCATTTGCCTTCTCACTTTTTTCAGTTCACCTCCCTAATCTGTTTTTGCCACAGTGGGTTCTTGTACCATGTTTCACCAATGTCTTATTAATACTCCTTCTTCTATCCTTCCCAGTCAAGAAAGAGAGAGTTAGGAAGAACACAGTTTTTTGGTGGTAAGTTCTTTCAATTCAATTCAATAAGCATTTCTTAAACACCTACTCTGCTGTAGGCATTGTGCTATGTGCTAGAGATAAGACAAAAGTGAAACTAGGAATGAAACCACATTTACATGAAAAAGAATGAAAAACAAAAATACACTCAAAGTAAATGGACAAGAGCAGTAATGACTGGTTGGGAGGCAGGAGGGTCAGCAAAAGCCTCCAATAAGAAGGGCTTGGATTCAGCTTTGAAGGGAACTACAGATTCTAGGAGGTGGAGATGAAGAGGAGGAATATTTTTGGCATTGGGGAGAGAGAGCCTATATAAAGGCACAAGATCAAGTCAGTTATGCTGGAATGTGATGTTCTGGAGGAGAAATTATTTTAAATCTACCAAGAAAGATAGGTTGGAACCAGATAGTGCAGGTGTGTATTCATACGTATGCCACATAGAAAAGTTTTTATTTTTTTTCCTAGAATCAATCAATAAACTCTAAAGAGGAGTGACATCGTCAGATTTGTGCTTTAGGAAGATCACTTGGGCAGCTATGGGGAGGATAGAATGGAAAGGGAAGGAAGAGATAGGAAGCAGAGACCAATTAGGAGGCTGCTGGAATAGATCAAGGGATGGATGAACTATGGTGAATGTAGAGAAAAGGATGACCATTCAGGACTGACAACTATTTTTAGTCACTTGCTCTTTCTTAATGATCTTTCAAAGATCACTATTCACAACATCTTAGAAATCACGCCTACATTTTATTTTTTTAAATACTTTATGACATTTTGCATCTGGCACTACACTTAGTTTCCAATATTGTATTCTTCCAAAAATATCCTCCTTTGTAACAAAAACATCAACTCAAAACATCTGAAACAACAACCTCCCTGAGTATGTAATATCCCACACTGAAAATACACCTCTTTTTAACCAAGAAAAAGGGAAATATATTCCACCTTTAATCATCTGATACCAATAATTTTATTTGAGTTCAATTATTTTAAATGGAAGAGGGCTAGATTGTGTAATGGATAGAATGTTGGGTATGGAATCGAGAAGGTGACTTCACATCCTGCCTCAGATAACATGCTCATTTAGAGACCTTGGGCATATCACCTAAATTCTTCCAGCCTCAGTTTCTTCATCTATAAAATAGGGATAATAATAGAACCCACATTACCAAGTGTTGTAAGGATCAAATTAAATAATATGTAAAGAATATTGCAAACCTTAAAGTGCTATATAATTGGTGTGTGTTATTATTAGTATTCACATACATTTTTTGTCATCTCTGTTTATGTTGTTGTGGTTATACTTCCTTCCCTTTCCTACACTTTGTTCAAATTTTCTTATTTCTGTTTCTCTCACATTTGTTATTTATTCTGGTGCAATAGTAGCCCACCTTGTATCTTTAAACCACAATTCCTTCAGCTATTCCCCAATTGATGGGTACCACTTTGTTTCCAGTTCTTTAAGTAGTATGAGTAATGAAATTGTGAATATTGTCATATATTGGCAATATATGTCAATGAATTTCTCTCTGCCATTGACTTCTTTGGCATATATATCCTGCAGTAGGGTCACTGGGTCAAAGAGCATGGACAATTTAGTAACTTTTCTCATAGGATTCCAAATGGATTACTAGGCTGGTTATGCCAATTCAAAGTGTTAGTCTGCTATTCTTTTCCTAGCTCTCTCAATATTTCTGCTTTTTGTTATTCTTACCAATTTGAAGTATGCAAAGTGTTATCTTCAAGGTGATTTAATTTCTATTTCTCTTGTTTTCATCTAGAGCATTTTTCCATATGTATGTTCATAGACTGTATTTCCATTTGCTTCAGTTTCCTTATTTGTAAAATGTGGTTAATAACAGCACCTGTCTCCCAGGGATGTTGTAAGGATCAAAGGGAATAATAATTATAAAGTGCTTAGCACAGTACCTGGCCCATTGTAAGTGCTATATGCATGTTAGTATATTATTATTAATAATAATAACCATTACTATTTTTAATGACAATACTTGTTATTACTTCTTTGAAAACTGTATTTATCTGTTTAACTATATTGAGGAAGGGGCTTTTAGTCATTTAAATTTTTGTCAGTCCTTTGTATTTTTGATGTTAGACTTTTATCAGAGTTGCCTGATGAAAAAGATATTTCCCACCCTCTAGCTTATGTTCTTCTATTACATAAAGCTTGTTAATGCAAATCTTTAAAATTTATAAAAATGTAAGTTGGATATTTTAATTCTTTTATAATTGGCTTTATATCTGGTCAAATTATGAACTATTTCTCAAAATATGGCTATTGCAAGTTATTTTTCATTTTTCTTTGGTTTAAAGAAAAGACCTATGTACTCTTTTATGTTTGGATCACATGTGGTTTTTTTAGATTATTATGGTATACACTGTCAGATATTGGTTTAAAGTTATTTTACAGCAAACTGACATCCAGTTTTCCCAACAGTTCTTGTCAAATAGTCTTGGGCTCAGCAGTTTATGTCCTTGGCTTTACTTAACTTTATCACATTATTATTATATTTATCATATTTATTTGCTTCTAAATCTTGTTTATTAGTCTTTTTACTTAACAATTTTAAGAATTGCTAGCAATAGTTCTGATGATTGGTGCTTTATAATATAGTTTAAGATGAAAGAGATAGTACCAGGTATGCCTTTTCCATTTCTACTTTTTTCATGATTTTTCTTGAAGTTCTTGACATTTTGTTATTGTTTTGTCCAGTTCTATGAAGTAACTCTTTCATATTTTGATGCATATAACTCTACATTTATCATTTAATTTGGGTAATATCATAATTTTTATTACTTTGGTATAGTCTGAATATTGTCTATATATGCAGTTATTTTTCTCCTTATAGTTCTGGAGAATCTTGTAATTGTATTCAAATGAGTCCTGTGCCAAGTCTTAATAGGTTAACTCCCAGATAACTTATGCCTTTTTCCTAGTTTTTTAAAAGTATAACTTTTCCTTTTATATTTTTCCACTAGTTTTTGTTAGCACAATATAAAAATACTGATGATTTTTCTACTGGATTTATTGGTAAACCTTCTACTTTACTGATTCTAGTAATCATTTCAATTATTTTATTTGCTGATTATCTATAGTTTTCTAAGTAATCTTTTTTCCCACTTGCAAATAGAGATATCCTTACCCCATTGTTGCCAATATTTTTCATTATCTGTGTCATCTTTAAACAATGTTTTTTTCTGTATATCTGTCTTGAGAGTATTAATTTTTATTCTTGACTTTTCTAAAATCATTTTAACTCTTCATTACATTTTTGCAACTGACTACTCAAGTGATTTAAAATTATTTTCTTTGGAAAGTAAAAGTTCTGCAATCTTCCTTGTTTACTATTTTTATTTTGAAACTTGATCCTGGCTTTTCTTGGATTCTTTTGATCTATACTTTACATTTAATCTCCACTACTTCTGGGTAGATTTTGTCTACTCCTCTGCTCAGCTCCCAAGACCTATGTTTCTAAGTTTGTTTTTGTGTAGTGTATTTTCAGATTAACTTCAGTTTATAAAAAGACCATAATTTCATCCACTATTTTTGTCTTCTGATTTTGTTTTTTCTTCTTCAACTGCAATTCTGAGTTCCAACTCTGTCATCTTTTTTAGTCAATCTATTATTTTAAAAAGATTCATAATAATTTATTCAAAATTCACTAGTATCCTGATAACCTAATTTCTTCCTTGAGAATTCTAATTTTCATCCTAATTTCTACCTAATTTATTTTGGCTTTCAATTGTTTTATTGCTCTTCTGTACCATTGTAGAGATTTTAACATATATTTAGTAATATTTCAGGGCTTTTATAATTGTAACTATAATGCTTTCCCTTTCACCCAGGAGTTCTTTGAGTAAAATGTTTATTCCTTATATTGGCACCTTTTTATTATTGGTCATTTTTTCTCTTGTTTTCAGTCTCTGCTGGTTTTTCTGCCATTTTTTTTTCCATAAAGAATATAATGACTATTTTCCTTCTTTCCAATACATAGTTTATTGTTTCTTGTTATTTTTTTACTTTATTAGGTAAATTTCTTAGACAAGATGGAGAAAAGTTGGACTTATCTAAGACTTGTCATGTAGTTGTATTGCCAGGAGTCCTTATTTGTCCCCTTTGAATTGTGCTTTAGTTGGTTTGGAACCTTTCTAACTGATTCAGGGTGCTGAGGGATAGCTAGTTTTGTTATCAACCTCTCATTTTTCTTTCTTGCTGGAAGTCCTTTCCTTTCTGTTCCATAGAGTCTTGATGTGGGTCCCCTCACTCAAACAAGGACACCTACTCTTTTTCATATAGCTCAGAAGAATTGTACAAACTCCTGCCCCTGACCCTTTGCTGAGGAATGAAAGGGTCTGGTTTATCCTCAGACAGGAAATTCTGAGTAACAGCAGTAGAGGAGTTTTTGTGGAGTACTGGGGTAAAGGACCTAGAATGGTAAGAATACCACATGGTTTAAGAAGGTTTAAGCCTTAAGTAGTAAGATTAAGCCTTATGTTGTTTGATAGGTTAAAAGTTACCTTTAGAGAATTGTTTTTTTTTCTTTTCTTCTTATTTATTTTTATTTTATTTTGAGATAGTGAGGGTGAGAATTGGCCTTAGATACAGCTGCTCCTTTTGTCAGAAGGCTCTCACCTGTCCTTTCAAAAAGTTGGTTGTGTATGTTTGAGCCTAGTGACTTGAACTCATAGAGGTCAGCTAGATAGCCTCTTACTTTCCTCCCTATGTTCCTTGAATTCCAAATCCCTATTAAACATATCCTACAATTATTCTCCTTGGTAGAGAAAAGGAAAATTAAATAATAGTTAAGGTTTTTTTTAGCCTTTTCTCCATTGTCCATTATCATTAAGCAATCCACTGAAAGTAGTATTTTACTTTCTTCAATCTTCTTTTCACCAATATTTCTTTAAATATCACAAGACAGAAAAATTTATTGGCCTTACCAGGCTGATGTTTAATGTTCCTGGCAATATTTTTTAAAAAATATTTATTTTTTTAACATTCTTTTACTTAAAATTTTGAGTTCCAAATTCTCTTCCTCCCTCCTACTCCCTCCACTGAGAAGGCAAGCAATATGATATAAATTATATATATGATATAATGCAAAATATATTTCCATATTATTCCTATCACAAAAAAGCAAGAAAAATTTAAAAAAAGTGAGAAAACTATACTTCAATTTGTACTCAGATTTCATCAATTCTTTCTCTGGAGGTGAATAGCATTTTTTATTATGTGTCCTAACATTCTTATAAAACTATGCCGCACTTAAAAAAATTAATCCTTCATCATCTCCTTTTGCTTTAATTTTTTAAACCTGTCTTAATGAAATCTAAGTTGGCCAGTTGGTCCCCTGGCTATCCACATTGGTCGTTTTAGACAATTTCCTCCTCCATTAGAATTAGTTCCCTTTGTTTCTTCTGAATTCATTCTTGCAAGCTTCTTATGTCTGTAGGGCTGATACCCCTCTAGAATTTTAGGCTATGGTATCCTACCCATTCTTACCCTGAATGCTCTGAAATATACTCTATCCAAACCTAGGACATGTATCTGAGGACTCTGGTCAACTTTCTTTTCCTTCTCTGTCATAAATTCTAGGAAAGTATACTTACCTTCTCCCAAGGTTGCCATCCTTCCCATTTCAGGAGCCAGGCAGATGCAGCTATGTGGGTCAGTGGATAAAGTACTGGGCCTGGAATCAGGAAGACCTGAGTTCAAATATGGCTTCAAACACTCACCAGCTGTGTGACCCCAGGCATATCATTTAATGTCTGTTTGCCTTAATCCACTGGAAAAGAAAATGGCAAACCAATAGAGTATCTTTGACAAGAAAACTCCATACAAGGTCGTGAAGAGTTGGACACCACTCAACAACAACAACAGATTACTACTCTATTATCATGTCTTGAGGTCATGTATTTTCTTTCTGGAATGCCTTGTTTGATTACTACTACTACTACTCCTACTACTACTACTCCTACTACTACTACTACTACTATAACTACTACTGCTGCTACTATTACTACTACTACTACTACTACTACTACCTAATTAATGAATGCACTCAAATGTGTATCTTAACTTTGGTTCCTAATTTTCCCATGTCGTCAACATTCTATTCAACTCTGGATTCATGGGCACTGTTGGGTTCAGTGTGTGTTGTATTGACTGATGTTTATCTAGTTTTACTTTTCCACCCATCTCAGATCCATATTTTCTAAAGCTATTTAAACTTCAGTATGCACCAAGTTTGCAGATCAAATAAGAACTGTAAAAAATAAAAAGTTTAATTTGGACTATAAGAATTAGAAAATTATTAGGGAAATACTCATGCACATGCACACACACACACACACACACACACAGAGAGAGAGAGAGAGAGAGAGAGAGAGAGAGAGAGAGAGAGAGAATGAGAATTAAGGTCAAATCCCTAAATGAAGAGCATAAGAAATAATCTACAAAAGACTCATGTTCTGGTGTGGAGGAAATCTGTTGTGTTTTCCATAGGAGGTAGGAGGGAGATTCACTCACAGGACATTCACTCCCCTCCTCTCACTGTATCTAGTACTTTCTGCTGACTCAGTCATGGTGGGAGGTCTTCCTCCTCCTCCTCTTCTTCTCCTTCTTCCTCCTTCTTCCTTCTCCTTCTCTTTCTTTTTGTACCAGGTATAATCCTAAATTCTTCTGTAGGCAGCTGCTCTGCTGGTCTGGAGTACCTATTATTTTCCTGGTACAAACATCCTGCATTGAGTGCACGTAGTCTCGCGTGAATTGAAATCCCAGGAACTTTAGTCAGTCCTTCATTAAGGCCTGGAACCTCATGAGATATGAATTCCTTCTGTTAGATATACCCATACATATGATTAAATCTTTTAAATAGAGAACATTGCTCTGCCCTACCCATAAAAGGTCCCATGCCACTAGACTTTAGTCATATCCATGAGGTAAAATTTGTATTTTTTTTCATTAAAATCCTCAATTTGCCTCATTTGTCTCCCATTCTTTTTCATTTGTTTAAACATCTGAGAACATGGGTTTTATTTTTGTTTTTAAAATTTCTCTCCCATGAAATTACTGTGTCCCTATTGTTCTTTCTTCATCTATGTTATAACTTTTCTCTATGGTATATAGAAAGTTCTCTCTTTCCTTTTTTCTTTTCAATTAAATCTATTTGGAATATATGTGTGAGACTACATAATACTTTTAATTTTTTCAATTAACACATTAATTTTTTCTGCTACCCCTTCAAAAAGAATAACTCTTTTTAGCAAATATGTGTAATCAAACAAAACAAATTCCCATGTCATATCCAAAAGTATATGTCTCATTCTGTATCCTAAGTTCATCACTTCTCTGTGATGTGTAGCATGCTCCATCTTTGATCACCCAGGATCGTGATTGTTCATTATATTGATCAGGGTTCTCAAGTCTTTTAAAGTTGTTTTTCTTTACAATGTTGTAATTATATTCTTCTGTTTCCACTTGCTTCATTCAACACTTGTTTAAACAAGTGTTTCCAGGTTTTCCTGAAACTTCTTTTATCATTTCTTATGCACTGAGTATTTTATTACATTCGTTTCCCATAATTTGTTCAGCCATTACCCATTTGATAGCTGCCCCCTTAGTTAATTGTACTTGAACACTACAAAAAGGGCTGCTATAAATATGTTTGCATTAGTGGGTACTTTCCATCATTCTGTGACCTCTTTGGTGTATAGGCCTAGTAGTGGCATATTAGTGCAATTTTAACATTTTTTTTTAGTGGTACCCATCCGTGATCAGACATTTTTATCCTTGTATGGTCCCAAATTAAAATCCCAAAACAGCCCCCATCTTCTTACCAGCTGTTATTTCCTATATTTGCTCTTTTTTATGAGTCATCTTGTGCCCTTAAGGTCTTCAGTTTTTAGTCTAGGTCTTAATAGTCCTTAGCAAGGCTTTGTAGGGTTTTTTGACAGTATCATTTGTCCCTATTTCAATTAACTGAAGTAAATTGTAGTCATTAGGTTTGATGATTCTTGGAACAGTCTCCGTCTCATCATAGATAAGTGCCTTGGGAGAACAATAGACTTCCATATTGTGAATGTCAGGTCAACACATGCCTGCCTCTGTACCCCTCAGCATAGAGTCATCAACCATCACTACTCCTCTCCTCTTCCTCTGAAACACCTGTGGAGCCACATCAACAGGGCTTGGAGTGCAAGGCACCCGTTCCTTCCCTGGTGGTTCTAGTTATCTTATCAATTGCAAGAGTCTCATACTTATGACTTACTAATGTTCAGTGGTTATTCTTTCCTTTCTATGCTGTAAAAGTTTTCATTTGTTAAACTTAAATTTCTGTATTTTTATTTGTGTTAAGTGAAACATTTCTATTCAGACAAGAAATAAGGTAGATACAATTACACATGGGGAGAAAATTTTATTAATATTTTGTGGAAAATGTTGCACATACACACACAAATACAGACATACACAAGCACACCATAAGACTGGTACAAAGAATTATGTCAGTTTATTACTTTTTGAATTACTTTAAAATTATTAATAATATCTAACTATATTGAAAAAAGATGTGAAATATTCTATCCCCTGACCAGCTGTTATTTCTAGGTGACATATCACTTGGGATGACATCTGGAGTGGAAGAATTCTTTGGAGGAAAACCAATCTTATTCCAACTCCCTGTGAATTTCTAGTTTTGTTAAAGTTAATTCTTGAGGTTAATTGTATTCATAATGGACATGGGGCATTTTTTTTCCTAGCAGTAAGACTCTTGATTTGGAAGATAATGATAATAACAACAATAATAATATATAAAAATTGTTAAGATAATATTTAGAGCAAACCTTCAGCAATGTGTGTCCTTGTGTAAATTAAATAATTGGACAAACATTCACTAAATCTATTCTCTTGGCAAGGCACTTTATGTTTAGCAGTCCAGAGTTCAATGTTGGGATGAGAGAACTTAAGAAAAGCACATTATTAAGCAGAGCTTTCCTTAATAACATACAACCTTTCCTATTCCTTCTACTCCAGTTCAGAATCATAGAATTGGGATAGGAAACACATCTGCAGAAGCATGTGGCGAATAATCAAAGAATCTTAGAGTGAGAAGGTGCCTTGGAAACTATACAGTACATGACACACTTGAATAGAACTCCAAGATATAATATCATTACAAGAGGTCGTTCAGTTTCATTTTGAAGAGCTCTACTTAAATGAAATATCTCAGAGGGACATGTTACATACCTACCAGTCTATTCCACTTTTGGGTGGCTCTAATTATTATGACTTTTTTCTTCTTGTATTAATGTCAGATCTATTTTCTACAACCTCTACCCATTGTATACCTAATTCTGATCTTTATGGATGTGTAGACTGTGTTAAATCTATTTTTTGTCTCTAGAAACCTAAAATTATGGGCTTTATTACTAGTTCACTTCTTGATTATTGTTTCTTGTGGTCTTCTTTACTGATATTTTTCCTACATTGCACAGTGCTATATATTACTTCTATACTTTATCATAACTGATTGTTTGGCACATATGTGCAGGCAATGTTCCCTATCCACTTTCATTTTCATTATAAAGTCCTCATGAATCAGATTAGTTGGACTTAAGATTTGATGAGTAGACCTTGTTACATATATTTCGTTCCTGGTTGAGATGGTGAATAAAGGCACAGGGAAAGAAAAGTGCTAGTTATATTTGGGTGACAATGATTAGGGGGGAGTATTGATGAAAAGAGATGTCTGTGTAGGGGATTGATCACTGAGTAATAATACTGAAAGAGACCTTAGAAATAATGTACCTCAACTTCCTCATTTTAAAGATGATGAAATTGAGACCTCGAGTTTTAACCACTCAGCTAAACAGTAGGATATTATAGGACTTGAGCCAAAGTCTCCTCACTCTAGAGCTAGTGTTCTTTCTCCTATATTACACTGAAAAATAAGGCTAGAAAAGATGCTCAAAATAGAAAAAGCAGAGAGAATGACATTAGGAACTCTATCTTGAATTCATAGATTACACAAAAGGTATTATATCTCATTAGTAGAGTTGGGATGAACCAACTACTTTAAAAAGTTTGGTTATTCCAAGAAATTCATAAATATTCTAATTGTACTTCATAGTATACTTACAGGTTGGGGTCTTTCTTGATCTCTCTACCAGGTACTTCTAAATATTACTCACCTTCCTATCACTGGAGATCATAAAATGATCATATTGTTAAAAGGTACCACAAAGCTTAGGTAGTCTAACTGCCTACTTTTATGTGTGAAAAAAAAAATAAGCTTAGAAAGACAAAGTGACTCATGTTAATGAGTAGTACTCATTTGGGATTTGAACTCAGGTATTATGACTGCAAATCTAGTTCCACACTTCCTGCTCCTATTTAAGCATCAAGCATTTAAGCATCCCTGTTGGGAATATTGGAGCAGGTAAGTGGCACCATAGTGCTTAGAGTACTTGACCTAGAGTCAGGAAGACTCATCTTTCTGAGTTCAAATCTGGCCTCAGACACTTAGTAGCTGTGTGACCCAGGGCAAGTCATTTGACCCTCTTTGCTTCAGTTTCTTCATCTGTAAAATGAGCTAGAGAAGGAAATGGCAAACCACTCCAGTATCTCTGCCAAGAAAACCCCAAATGGGATCAGAAAGAGTCAGATATGATGCAAAGGACTCAACAAGAACAATAATGCTACAGAGTACATTACATTACCGTATTATGAAGTTGGACTAAATTATCTCTGAGGTCCTTTCCAACTCAAAATTGTTAAGATTTTATGATCCAATTTTATGAAAAGAAGATAGCGGATCTAGTAAAAATAATATCTCTTTAGATATTTAGGAAACTCATCAGGTCATGAACATCTTCAAAAGAGTAATCAATCAATCTTGTTCTGATTAACAAAGTAAACTCAATCATGATATTATAATATGTCCTCTTGGAAGTTGGCAGGCATAGTGTATTTCAAGTTCCAGATGAAATGGAAAGTCTTTAAAATAAAATAACATTCTTTAGCCCTGCAGCACACATTGAGGGCCTACAGCTTTCACTCTCTGGAATAGCTTCAATCATGCCACCTGTAAGCCTGACTGAACATGAAATGGCAGGACAAGGTCACCAATGATAAAGCCCTGTAACAATAGCCAATCTGCTAGCATTGGTGTCATGCTCATCAGAAGAAAACTCTGCTGGACCTGACATATTTAAGGAGAAGGTAACAACAGGATATTCAACCACTTGTTGTGTTGTGAGCTAAAGGGGACCTATTGTTAATAGGAAGGGCAAAAGAAATGTTCTCAGGACTGGCAGATAAGAACTCCAATTCCCATGGCATAAATAACTGTGGATGTCTAGGGAACACCTGCAATCTGCTCATCAGGCTGGTGTGCATCTATAAAGAATGGACTTACTCATTTTGAGCAAATGCTATGGGCTTAAATAGGAGTCTACAAGGCAAAGTCACAAATACCAATAGGCTATCAAGAGAGTAGTTACCCATACTAATCATGGGGCAGACAATGCATTTACATAGTATGGAATGAACTGCTTTTTTTGTCTTTCTTTTCAGCCAGGCCCACAAGCATTGATTAAAATGGTTCAACAATAATTCAACTGAACAAATAGTTATTGAATGCATACTATATGTGAGACACTATATTTGATACTACGGATATAAAGACCAAAAATAAACAATCCTTATCTTTTAGGAGGCTATTTTGTACATGTTCATGGGAAAGCCAGTACAAAGGATGTACAAAATAGTATAAAATCCAAGAGATTAATACAGTTTGCAGCTGGGGAAGAGGGGGAGGAGACAAAAAAATCAGGAAGTAGTGCTTGAGCCTTGCTTTGAATAAAGCTGGGGATTTTAGGAGGTGGGGCAAAGAATATGTAGTATATTTAAAATGTTTGGGAACTCCTATGCAAAAGCCCAGAGGTGGGAGATGACTTGCCATGTACGAATAATAGCTCATAGGATATCATGATATGAAATAAGATACAAACTCTAGTCAGTAGCTACATTACTTAGGGTCACAAATGCCAGATTGAGGATTTTGAATTTTACCCTTGAGATAATAAGGAACAATTGATAATTTTAAATTGAGGTTTATTTGGCCATATATTCATTCTGTGAGTATGAATTGGACGTCTATGTGGAAGATGGGTTGACTGAAGAGGGAAGAGACAGAAAGCAGTGAGACACACTAGAAGTCTCTATTAAGAGTCCAGGTGCTAGGTGATGAGGTGTGAAGGAAAGGCTGTGAAGAACAAGAGGCAGATGGAGATGTATGCAGGTGGAAATGTAGTCCTGAAGTGCCAGAGGAAGATGAGATTGAAGAGTCTTTAGCAGACAGAGAGATGATAAGTGATTTCATGGGCATTAATAAGAACACTGAGAGACTGTAGAAAAAGAATAGAAGATGGTTTAGTATGGATATTTGGGAGATGCCCATCTTTAGAAAATGTCCCTTTTTGGGCACTGTTTCTGTATCTTGCATCCCCCCGCCCCGAGTCAGGTAGATGGCATAGTGGACAGGAGTACTGGACTTGAAGTTAGGAAGAAGTGAGTTTGAAACCTGATTCTAGACCCTTAGTACTGTGACCCTGGGTAAGTCATTGAGTCTTTCAACTTCATTTTTTTTATCTGCAAAATGGGAATGATAATAGCATCTATCTCACAGAATTATTATAAGAGTCAAATTAAACACTTTGCAAACCTGAAAGTGCTATATAAATGCTAGCTATTACTATTAGAATGTAAACTTCTTGAGAGTAGAAGCTATCTAACTTTTGCATATGTTTTTCTAGGCATTAGGATAGTGTCTGGAACATAATAATGCTTTTTCAATCATTCATTTCATTCATTCATTCATTCATTGATCAAAGGAGACTGAGGAGGAATGACTGCATAGAGAGGAGGAGAAAGAAAAGAAAATGATGCCATAGAAGATAATGGAGCAAAGAGTGTCCAAGAATATACCATGCTCAACAGCATCAAAACCTACAGAGAGTGAAAAGAAAGATCATTGAATTGAATAGTTAATAGCAATTATTATCATCTTTGAAAATTAAGCATAACACCAACATAACATATACATGGTGTTTCTTTTTCATGCAACTATCTTAATCATTTTGATAGCCTCCTAGTAGGTTTTCCCTTTCTCCTTTTCTAATCCATCATTCTTACCCATGGCAAACTAATTAGATTCAGTCTTGCCATTTTGCTGTTCAAAAAAAACTTCAGTGATAGCTTTTCAAATATTTGCAGCTCCTTTCACTTGACTTCACAGTCTTTCCCAACCTGATGCAACCCTACCTTTTGAACCTTATCTCACACTACCTCCTGTCATACACTCTATACTCCAACCAACATAGAGTATTTTGACTTCCGGTTGTGCTTTTTCCTGTTTCTGTGCTTGTTTAGGCTTTTCCCTTTATCTTAAATCCTCTCCTCTCATCTCTTTACATGTTGAATCACTACCTCTTCTTTAGTACACACCAGTGTCACCTCTTTCATGACGTGTTCCCTGGTTTGCACAGCATTTCATATTGGGCATTTCACTTGAGGCCTACAACAAGGTAGCTGTTATTATCATCATCATTTTCTAAATGAGGACACTAAAGCTCAGAAATGTGAAATTAATTGTCCAGAGAGACGTAGTGTGCATCAGAGATGGGATTCCAAATCATGTTTTCCTGCTGACCATACTCTATGCTTTCTAGCATTCTATCCACTATAATGCTTGGTGAAATGTGATGGGGTAAGGGTCAATTTTGTGGGGGAAGGGGTTTGGAGGGAGTAGGAGGTGAAGTGAAGTAGTTTTGATCTTGGGGGATAAGAAGAATTTCAACAGATGAAGCATAAAGATAGTTTGTTTTTGGCATGGTAGACAGTCTGGCAGAATGAAAAGAGTTAGAAGAAAATAAGATGATTTGGGAACAGCAAATTGTTCAGTGTGGCTAGACCTGGAAGAGGCAAAATTCCTCCTGTAGAGGACTCCTCTATATGCATTTATCATTTTGCTCAAATGATCAATTACAACAGCATCATATGAAAATAAAGAAACTGAGATATCCAAGGGTAAGTGATTTATCCAAGACCTCACATTGAGGCATTGTTAAAGCAGTGCTAGAACTGAGAAGTTGATGTTCATTTGTTTGGTTTTTAGTCTAGTGTCTCTCACCCCTTAGACTTTCTCTCTGAGGTCCTCCTACAGTCATCTATCTGAGCATATTTCCATTGTTGCTGCTGAAGATTGTACCTCTGCTGTAAATAGGGAGAAAAACTGCAATTCCAGAGGTCATCAGTCCTGGAAATTTCCTGCCCCTCTGTCAAACTTAAATTTAAAATAACACCTGCTTTTCCTGTGGAATGCCAAATAGACAAGGTGATTCCCAGTGTAACATAGACAGAAGAGTAATTTAATGGAGAAAAAAGGAAAGGATTGACTACATGTTCAGAATTCAGCACTCGACTTTGTTCTCCTCAAGGAAACCAAAAGCTTGTAACTAGCTCAAAGTTTTGCTTTGACCTTTAGTAGCAGGACCTATAATACCCAAATCCTTTTTCTTTCCAGACTCTTCTTCTTAATACAAAGCCTCAAAGGAGAGGCTACATGACATAGTGAATAGAAAACTGGAACTGACTGAGGTCAGGATGATCTAGGTTTGAATCCCAGCTCAGATTTTTGCCAGCTTTGTGATCATGGGTAAGTCACTAAACTTCTATTCATGAGTCTCAAATAAACTAACATAAAATTAAGCGCCACATAAATGTCAGCTATTACTAATTAGTATTGTTCTGGTTTCACTATGCCAGGAATGGCATGGTGAGTAGACATTTGCCCTTAGAGCTACACAGACCAGGGTTCAAGTCTTGTCTTTGATACATACTTGCATGTGATCCAGGGAAAGTCACTTAACCTCTCTCTCTCTCTCTCTCTCTCTCTGTCTCTCTCTCTCTCTTTCTTTTTCTCCTCTAAAACTCTAAATTGTAGAGAAGGCAGATAAATTGTAATGGTAAGGGGTATTTCCTCATCTGGGAGTTCCCTATACCAATGAAACTATAGTTTAGCACCTCTCCCTCTCCCTCTTCCCTGTATGTCTTGTATTCAACTTTGGAATATGACAAAGTAGGAGATGGAAACAGGAAATTATCTTCACTCTTATGTGTTGCATAATTTCTCCCAGTGTAGATAGAGTTCTTTAATACACAAACTTAGTTTGATATTTACCATGTCCTTGAACACACAAGAGAACATCTCAAAAAGATGTGGAAATATTCAACACAACCAGAAAAATGGCTCTTTCCCATGCAATTGAAGTTTTTCATTGGTCATTTAGAAAGGGGAGTGGGCTAAACCAGGCACTTCATCTGGACAATTTTAAAGCCTGACTACCATTGACTGGTACTGAAATTTCAGCAAGTATACAAACTTCATCTTAGGAGGCAGGGAATGTGTGTGTGTGTGTGTGTGTGTTGGGCAGTGGTGGTGGGGTTTAAAATCAAATATTATACCCAAATTTAATGAAGCAACACAAATATTCAGCTTATGGAAACTCAAAAGCCTCTAGAGGTGGAGATAGTAAAATTCTTAGGTCTTCAAAAAGTGAATTATATAACACATATTCCTAATCCATGATCAGGCACACAAAATACCATCACATTAATTCTACCATCAAAATATGTGATTCAAATTACAATGCAGTGTTTGCCTTCTGTTATGTGTGGTTTACAAATCAGTTTGGTTTGCCCTTTTAATTACTGATTGATTGTTCCTACATCAGCATGATTGATTTAAAAACCACTGTGAATAATAAGGTAGTTTCATGATAAATGAAGGTGTAGTGTGGAGATAAGGGAAATTAGTTTATTGCAAACAGATAATTATACTTTTAAGTACAGTAATCTTCAAGAACTGAACACTATGGGGCTGATAAAGACTTGGATTGTCAAAGTTTCTAGGGAATCTTATCAAGCTTAAACTTTTTTCTGTGAACCCTGGAAAAGTCTCCAGACTAAATTTCTCAAGAATCAGAAGAAAAGTGCTGTGGTATTATTTCCCTCCCACAGATATTTTTAAACACATTGGTGTGGTTAGGATTATAAAGAAAATTAATCTCCTTTAGATATATGAACTTTTCCTTTAGGAATAGCAGTTTTTATTTTCATGGAATTATATCTTGTTGGAGGCAGAAGGGATCTTAGTGGCCCTTTAGTGCCATCCCTTGATTTGCAAATGAGAAGTCAAAGACCCAAAGGGTAAATGACTTGACCAAGGTCACCCAACTGGTTAATGACAGAGACTGTATTGGAATCTGGTGTCTTCAGACTAATGCTGATCTCATTGAAGAGACTGTACTGATGATGATGATGATGATGATGATGATGATGATGATGATGATGTTAATGCTGGCAGTTTTCATTTGAATGACAGTAAACAAATCTTTGGAAAACCTTTTTTTGGTCAAACACCAATAACAAAGCAAAATGTTTGTAATAATGATTGAAAAAATTATCAACTAAAATAAGCTGATGTTTTCTGGTAACATGATCTTTGATAGTTGACTAAAACTACGAATTCAGAACATTGTTAAAAATGAGTTTAATGAGATGCAATTAATCAAGAACCAAGTGTTTTAAAATGTTTGGGGGTCAACTAGAATGATAATGTATGCTAGAAAAAGTTTCCTTTAAGTTGTTTTTGTTTGTTTGTTTGCTTCCTTGCTTGCTTGTTTATTTGTTTGTTTTCATTTTTCCCCATTAGCAGGATCTCTGTTTCCCATGCATTCCTATGTTCCCAGGGAGACAGGTTACATGGTAGATAAGGTCTCGCCACATCTGATTGCAGCTATAATTCTATGCAAGATATATTTTAATTAATGTGAGTCATTCCCTACTGTAAACCAAGTGGGAGAAAAGAGGCAAGAGTAAATGGAAAGTAAATGAAGAGAAGGGATGAGATTCACATCTTATGCAATGCCATTCCAGCAGTGGAGAATTCCCATCTTTATGTAGGAAATAAATCTGACCTAACGAAGTTTATAGACTTTTTCTCATATGAATAATGGATGCTGATATCTGAAGGGAAATTTTTAGACAATTAATGGAAAGTTCCAGTGGGGGAAAATTATTCGGTAATTTTGTCTGCTTTAATAGAAATTTTATGCAATCTTCTAACACAGAGGTTCTTATTATTTTCTGTATTGTGGACCATATTGGCAATCTGTTGAAGCTTATGGACCTCTTCTCAGACTAATGGATTTAAATGCATAAAATGTAATATGCACAGGATTTAAAAAATAATCAAATATATTAAAACACAATCATCAAAATATTAACCAAAACAAGTTTATAGACACCAGGTCCCATAAAACTCATGAAGATAAAATTTAAGGTTTGTTTTTCCTACTTAAGGTATTCCAATATTTGAAGGTTTGTTATCCTTGCATATCTTAGTAGATATGTGAAACAGTTAACTGCATAGTGATTCTCTGGTGATGACCCTTTCTAAACTTCCCTAAAATGGTCCTCAGAGGATAGACACAGCCTGTCCCTGAACCCATGAATAAAACCTTTCCAGCTTGCTACTAAAACACATAATCTGTTGAGATAGCCCTTGATAACCCAACATCATCCCCATGTCTCAATGATACATCAAAGTAGGATATTAATAGATGGTAATGGTGAGACTAGAAAATTAATAGTTATATAACCATGAAGGAAGCTGATTCTTCTTACCTGACCATTAAATACTGATTTTCCACAATGTCCTATTCTTTGAGCTTCTCTTCTGCCTTGGGCCTCTCATTTGTCATTTTCATTCATTTCTAAGGCTTCAATTATTTTTTTTCTGTGTGTCTAAGACTCAATTCCAAACTCTAGCTAATACTTTCCCTTAAGCTTCTATGTGTTCACTATTTTCTAGACACTTACACTTGCTATCTCACTATCACTTCACAGTCATATTAAGCTTATCATCATTCCTAACCCAGTCCTCACTTGTATAAACAATAACAACCTGTTAGTCTTCTGTTTCTGTTAAATGCTGCTACCATTCTCTTAGCTAAATGTAAAACTCTGAACGCTGTTTCAATACTTTTTCTCTTTGTACATCTGTTACCAAATCTTGGCATTTTTTTCCTACATGTTATCTTTCCAGTTCATCCCTAACTTTTCATTACCTCTATTACAATCCTCTATTACCTTACTCCTCACTGGGATGATTGCAATATCATCCTGCCTTAAAGTCTCTCTACTGAACACCAAAACATCAGTTCTGTGAGAGAAAGCAATCAATGTCTCAACAAATATTTACCAAAGTGAGAGAATATCTGTTCTCTTCAGTTCCTCTAGGGGGACACACAATATGTTCATAAATAAGCAAATACAGAAACAAGTATAGATTTCTTGGCAGAAAATTACTAAAAATGGGGAGAATATGGAAAGGCCTTTTGAAGGAGTTGAGTCCTTCAAAGGTCCTAGCCTTGAAGGGATCTAGAGATTCCAAGAAACAAAAGGGAGGATGAAGAACTGTCTAGGCACAAGAGAGAGTCTGTTCAAAAGATTCTAGAGATGGAATAGAAAGTAATTTTGTTTGACTAAAGCATATAGTGAATGAGTAGGGGCAATGTTGGAATATGCTAGGGCCAGCTTTAACCAGCTTATGAGAGTCAATTGCTAAATTACCAATGTAAGGAAGTCACTATAAATCAGATCTTGGTTATTAATTTATTGATTAGTATAGACTTAAGAAAGTGATAATAATTCAGATTAAACTAAAAGTATGTGTGTATATTTTCCCCCTACCCCACCTCCCATAGCTGATTGTTAACCATTTACCAGCACACCTCTGTATTGCTCTGTAAACATTACTTGAGTTCAGTGGACTTTTAGTAAAAGACACTGGGAATAAAGTCATTATCAGGAGGACTGGTGACTGAAAGATAACAACAACAACAACAACAACAACAACAGCAACTAGTATTTATATAATTATCTAAGGTTTTCAAAGTTTTACATCCATTACCTCATTTGAGCCTCATGACACCTAGAATAACGTGTAATCATTCTGGAAAGAATTGAAAAAATATTATGAAAGGCTACATTTACATTCCAAATGGAGGAGCATATGTTTTGTTCTGCAACTAATGGGGAGCCACAGAAACTTTTTGAGCAGAAAAAGGATATGATTAGATAGCTCTTTTAAAAATAGAAATTTGGTAGCTGTGTGGAGGATGGATTGATGATGTGAGAGACTAAAGACAGGGAGATCAATTAAGAGGATGTATCAGTAATTCAAGTAGGATGTAATCAAGTCCTGAACAAAAGTGGTTGTTTTGTAAATGGAAAGAAGGGGACAGCTTCAAAAGATGCTGTAGAAGTGAAATCAACAAGACAGCAATGGATTGGAAAGGCGTGGTGGTCAGTAAGAATGAAGAGCTGATATGACATGTAGGCAATAAATCTGGATGACGTAAAATGCTGGTGTCTTCTCTAGAAATAGGGAAGTTAGAGTCAGGCAACTGGATGTTTACTGTGTGACCTTGCACAAGTCATTTAATTTTATTGGACCTCAGTTTCCACATCTATAAAATGGGGTGGGGACAGACTATATGATTCCTGAGGTCCCTTCCAGAGCTAATTCTTAATCCTGTATTTCCTTTCCTCTCTGCTAAATGGTCATTTTCCTAGAATATGGTTTTTTTTTTTATCTCTGCCTATCAATGGCCTTCAAGATTCAAGATTCAGTTTTAAATACCACTTCTTCCATAAAGCCTCTTACAATCACTCCTTCTTTTATTTTCCTATATAATTTTATGTGACTGTCATGGCTCTTATTATACTTCTCAAATGCTACCATATTATACAGTATTCTGTACACATACATTGCCTTTCTATTTAGTTTGTATACTCTTTGAAGGCAGGAATTGTATCTTACAACCTTATGAACTCCAGTTTAGTGCTAGCAGTATGCCTTACATATAATAGATAGACTGTCTTTTGAATTGGGGCAACTAGATGGCTCCTTGGATAGAGGACTAGGACTAGATTTAGGAGTATTTGAATTCAAACACAGTCTCAGACACTTACTAGCTGTGTGGCCCTGGGTGGGTCACAACTTCTCTTTGCCTTAATACATCGGAGAAGGAAATGGCAAATCACTTCCATATCTTTTCCAAGAAAACTCCAAGGACAGTATGGACCATAGGGTCACAAAGAGTCAGACACAATTGAATAAACAACAATCTTTTGAATTATTGCAACACATAATCATGGGGATGAACATTTAATAATAAACTTTGCCAAAGGTATATACAGTTTCTCCAACAAGCAACCATCCCCAAATGAATTGTAAACTCACTACCTACACTTACTTTACTATACTTGTTGCTTTTATAAAAGAAATTAGGTTGGAAGAGATACTTAATATGTGAGATGACAATATTGTGATTGAGAACTATGGGTGTGTAACCGATTTAGCACAGGATGCTATTCTTTGAATATCAGAGTTTGAGAAGCCCTTAGAGGGCAGTTAGTCCAGTGCATACTTGGACAAAGACCAGTTTTGTAACATTCCTAATAACTGGACATCTACCTGCTGCTTGAAGATCTCCTTCCTCCTAGCTCTGCTTCTGGGGCTAAGTAAAACAAGTTTAATCTCTTTTCCACGTGACAACCTTTCAAATACTTGAAGCTAACTGTGACAGCCACCTCATTTCTTCCCTTAACCAGGTTAAAAATCTCTAAATTCTTCAACTGATTCTTTTAGAATAATTGCTTTGAGTCTCTTTACTTACCATCTTACTAATCTACCACCCCACCCATTATCTTTTTCTGGCAATGCTCCAATATGGTAACAACCTTTGTAACATAACTTGGTACAATATTCCCAATATCATTGGACTAAGGAGCAGTGGGATCATCCCCTATTTCATTCAGATCATTGTGCATCTGTTGTTGTAGGTTCAGATTATATTAAACATTTTTGACAGCCGTATATCATATGAATGAATGATAACTTATTCTAGAAAAAAGTATATTTAAGTGGTTCTTTGCTAAGGAAAATGACATGTGCAGCAATGTATCAAGTTCTTGAAGTATAAATAGGTTATTTAAGAATGCAATGGCAGATGCATTGTTTCATTTCACAGGTAATCGAAATTTACATAGCACCGTTGATAGATGAAATAATTTAAATAATAGACTGCAGTATGATGACCCAGTTTGATATTTACACTTTTTCCACTCTTAAGGATGGAACAAAATCTTGCAAGTTTACAGCAAGGTAAATATGTCATTAAAGAGAATAAATTAGGAAGGAAGGACCTATTGTTATCTAGTCAATCCCTCAAGAGAATATAGGACAGTTTGCTCTAGCAACTTTTAATTACTTTGTCCAGTCCACTTTTAAGTATTCCAAGTGATGGAATTTCAATTATTTCCAGTGGAAAACTTTTCTAATTTTTTTTTCTAGTGGAACATAGCCTGAAATATATCTTCACTAGTACTCTTAAAGAATTAAAATCCTAAAAGTGACTTTCTGATAGACATTTATTTTTTTAATCTCATTTCATTATTCTTAATTAAATACCTTATCATATTTTCCAATAATTCTGGCCTTGCTCTATTCTACAATTTGTTCAGTGACTTGGATGAGGGCATAACTGACTGTTAATTCACTTTATGAATGGAAGCAATCATTAACATATTGAATGAAAGACCTGAGATGCAAAAACATCTGGATAGTTGGAAGAATAGAAACAAGCTAAGAATAAATTTAAAAAAGGATAAATATCCAGTTTTGCACTATAGTTCAAATAATTTGACTACTAAAGTACATACCTAGTGACACATGATGATTTAAGAGTTTGTGTGAAGTTGACTTTGTGATTTTAGTTGGTTATATACTCAATGTGTTGATGAGATATGATGTGACAGCTAATAAAATTCAATCAACCTTACATTGCAATAATTAAAAGTGTCCAGAAAACAAGAAATTGATAGTCTCATTGAACTGGGAACCATAGTTGAGCATTCAATTCTAGGTACATGTCTTAGGAAAGAAAGAGACAACTCAAAATATGTCCAACTAAAAGTGACCATGATGTGAGGAGACATAGAAAGTCCTATTTGAAGATTGATGGAAGGCACTGAATGTGAGTATCTAGAATAGAAAACTTTAGAGGGAAATGATGACTTCTTATATGTGGAAAAAAAATTAGAAATGTTCTCTATGACCCTAGAGGGCAGAATGAGGAACTGTGGGTGGAGAGACAAGAAGGCCATTTTTAGTAAGAAATGAGCAAAATTTTCCTGTCCAGAGATGACATGAACTGATGAAGTGGAGGATAGAATTTTTAGGTCACTGACAGTGGAGGAATTAAAGCAGAGACACAAATCATTGTTAATTACCATTTCCTGTGACTCTTGTAGTGGGGATTGTTACTTTGGGTAGAATTTGGAATAATCACAGAAGTATCTTTCAGCTTTGCAATTCTGTGATTTTTTTTTCTGTAGGTCATGAAGTCCTGATACCCATACCTGAGTAAAAACATCAATTTACAAGCATGTGTTTAACAGTTACGATGCATCAGGTTCTATACTACATATTGCACATATAAGTGCCAAAAAAATCATACTCATAAGTGATTCTAAATGGGGAAGGATAGAAAAAAATGAACACATGCACATATATGTATTAATTTTCAATTATTCACTTTACACACCCATGTGTGCATTACTAGTAAGGTTTTATTGATTTAGTCTAATACACACCCATGTGTATTATATATACACATAAATAAATGTAAAGTGAATAATTGCAAATGAATACAAGGTAGTGAAATACAAAGTAGTTTGACAGGGAGGGCATTAACAATTAGTGATGGGAGAAGGAAAGGCTTCATATAAAAGATAATGTTTAAGGTTATATCCTAAAGGAAGAGACACACTTGATGAGGCAGAGGGAAAGAGGGAGGTAGGACATTCCAAGCATGGGGGATGCCCTCCACAACATTCTGGGCAAAGAGTCATACAACCTCTGCTTCTGGACCTCATGTGAGGAAATAACAATTAACTCCCAATGCAACGAATTTCACTTTGACAAGTTCTAAATATTAGAAACTGTTTCCTTATTCATAATGACATATGTTCTACCTGCTGGGGTTAATCAGAACAAACCAAACCACTCTTCCACAGGAGAAGTCTACAAATAATTAAAGATGCTGCTTTCCTCTCCAACAGCCCAGTTCCATCTTAATATGGAGTACCATATACTTATTCACGATATCAAGTCTTCAAAAATCCTTTTCCTCTACTTTCTCTTTGTCACATTCTTCCATCCTCCAGTCTTTTGATACATGTTTAGATTCTGTTATTTTTTCTGATTATTTTTCCTCCGTGTTTTGTTTTTGAAATTCTCATCCTCCTTCTTCATCCTCATCCTCATCCTCATTTTCATCATCATCATCATCATCATCATCATCATCTTCTTCTTCTTCTTCTTCTTCTTCTTCTTCTTCTTCTCCTCCTCCTCCTCCTCCTCCTCCCCCCCTTCTCCTCCTGTTCCTCATCCTTGTCCTCATCCTTGTCCTCTTCCTCTTCCTCTTCCTTCTTCTGAAGAAACTCTACAATCTTCCTAACAATCTTAAGAACAGAGAATGATTCAGTTGGTTCTTGTACCTATACTTTGTGCCCAAGCAACCACTATTTGGCAGCAGCAGAAATTCAAATGTAGCAAACTTTCTTTTACCTTTCATATTTCTTGGAAGCAAGACTTTTGATATTTTGTGGTTCCTGTAGGTAGCTCTTATGGCTAGTTCTTTTAGCAAACTGCTTATTTGCCAAATTTGTTTGCTGCACTGGGGGACTCAGGAGCTGGAAGCTTCTAAGCAAGGTTTTATTTAATTATAGCAGTCTACCTTACAATTGTCCTCGATAAAACATTTACTTGGTCAATTGCTTTAGATTTAAAGTGAACAGATTCCTGCCAAGTCCTGATGCTAATAAAAGCTGTCCCTCAGATATCATCTGTATACGGGTCTCAACTGGAAATGTAATTACTAGTAAGGTTTTATTGATTTAATTTTATTATCAACCTATGCTCTCCTCCTCTCACTGGTAGCATTCAGATACCACCTTGTTTTTCTATCTCTCTTATGTTCCTATAATGCTTCCCATTTTACAAAGGACTTTTGTATACATGATCTCATTTGATTCTCATAATGACTCCATGAGTTAAGCAGGACTAGAACACTTACACCCATCTTAAAATTGCTGTTGTTGTTATCTCATCATTATTGAAGTCTTTTACACATAGATAGTAATTACCCTTTTTCAAGACAATTTCATATACGTTATTTCATGCAATCCTTAAAACAACTTTATTAGGTAAGCTGAGATTTCATTGTCTATAATATGTCATGGAAGAGGAAATTGGGGATCTGAGAGATTGAATATCGTCCCAGAAAAAAACAGTCAGTAAGTGTCAAAAAATGAGAAAGACTCAAGCGACTGGAATTCTAATACAGGGCTCTTTTCATGGCACCATATTTCCTCCTTTAATAAAATCATACTCTATTTTGTT
Organism: Vombatus ursinus; assembly: GCF_900497805.2. Taxonomy (NCBI): domain Eukaryota; kingdom Metazoa; phylum Chordata; class Mammalia; order Diprotodontia; family Vombatidae; genus Vombatus; species Vombatus ursinus. The sequence goes on along the minus strand of NW_020954590.1, from coordinate 9,907,231 downwards.
AGTATTGCTTAGTCTTCTGTCATAAGTTTGTTTCTCTAGCCAATGAATTCTGAATGTTGCTCTCCTAGAAATCCTTTTGATTCCTGTCTCTTATGAAGGATTGCCCTTTACTTTGTGATTGTTGTAGCAATATTCTGAAAGAAAAGAAGTGGATGTGAAATGAGAGAAAAATTTTAAAAATTGAAGAAAAAAAGAAAAAAAGATACATTTATAGTATGGAACACATCACAGAAACGAGCAAAGAAAAGAAAATTATAGAAATTAAATGCATGTTATTAAAATAGATTAAATGAAATGAAACTTGAATATCTAAATAAGCCACTTTTAAAATGAAATGATCACAATATAATGTAGAAAAAGAAAATTAAAATTTGAAATATAGAGGTGATTTAATAGAAAATCTTTAAAATAGTTAAGCAAGCATGTAACATTTAGTGGTGTAACTGTGTGGTGGGTTGATAATAAGCTTACCTTAGTATAAGGAAGGCCTAGATTCAAGAACTGACTTCAACTCATATGACCTTGGACAACTCACTTATACTTTCAGTGTCCTAGGCACCCCTTTAAAGAGATTGCAGAGCTAATGCTGATTTACATTGGTAAATTTCCTTATGGAAATTTTGAAATCTCACATGGTTTCCCCTAAAGCAAGAAAACATAGTAATTTTATTAGTTAAGAACTTGAGGGGATTCAGAAACACACAAATATGTATGTATAATATAATAATATAAAACAAATTATCTTGGCTATTCATATCCTAGTGGTATTCCCAAGTGATGATAACTATTATTCCATTGTGCATAGAGTCAGGAAGACTCATCTTCATGAGTTTAAATCCCTCGAATACTAACTAGCTGTGTGACCCTGGGCAAGTCCTTTAACCCTGTTTGCCTCACTTTCCTCCTCTGTAAAATGAGCTGGAGAAGGAAATAGCAAACTACTCCAGTATCTTTGCCAAGATAACCCTAAATGGAGTCACAAAGAGTTTGACATAACTGAAAAAAATTATTTCTTAATTAAACTGCAGTTCTCTTTGCTTTTCTTTTAATCTAACTTGTCTGTTTCTTTATATTGAAAATTTAAGACTTAGCATCATAGGACTGGCAGGAACTATAAGGAATACCTGATTTGAAAACTTCATTTTAAGATGAGGAAAACTTTGGCCTAGAGGGCTACACATCTCTCTCTCTCTCTCTCTCTCTCTCTCTCTCTCTCTCTCTCTCTCTCCTGTAATCAGTTAAGTGACTTGACCAGGGTCACACAGATAGTAATCTGTTTGAGACCAGATTTAAACACAGATCCTCCTGACTCTATCCACTGTGCCACAGAGATTCTTCTTAAGTCACACTACTAGTTAGCACAGCCAGGGCTAAAACTAAGCCTCTAGACTTCCAGTCCAGAATGTTTTTCACTAAACCTTGCTATCACTGTCATTCTCTCATCAAGAGTAAGATCCAGAATATGAAATAGTAGGAGCTTTGAAGAAAAAAAAAGTATGTTTAAAGTTAAGAAGAAAGACAGTTTTTATAGAGTCAATAGTGGGAAACATTCTCTCCTTTTCCCTTTGATAATTTGATCCTAGAATCACAGATTTAGAGCAGGAAGAGACCTTAGGGGCCATCTAATCCACCCCTCTCATTTCACAGATGAGGGAAATGAAGTTGGAAGGGGTTAAGCAATTTGCCCAGAATCACACTAGTAAGTGTCAGAGATAATATTTGAGCCTACATCTTCATAATTGTAAGCCCAGTACTCTATCCACAAAAGGCAAGATTTCTTCCAGAACCTAATTCTATGACATCGCACACAGCAGCGATTTTTGTTCTTCATCTTCTTTCACATCCCTTCCATATTCCTGGTTCTTTTGTGTTTTTGTTCTTGTATCTTTTCCACTTGAGGTCACATTATTATTTATACAGAAACATGAAGAGGCTGTAGGTGATCCCAAGTGAAAATTCTTCTGTAATAATTTTCTATGCCATAAAACAGAATTCATTGGAATTAGAGATGGAGCAGACATATCTGGGCATTGTCACCTTCTGTCCCTTTGTTCCTGAACTCCCCCCCCCCAATGAATGGTTATTGCCTATACCATATTCCCTATCATTTTCTATCATCTAATTCTAAGTGGTTCAAACAATGGAGCCCCTCCTATTTCCCTTGGGGAACCAATCTACCACATAATAGACCTTGTCTTCAGAAAGCCCTTTCTAGAATTCAGCCAAAATATACCTCTCTTTAATTTCACCCAGATTCTTAGCTAGACTTTTGTGGATTTCTGTAGCTTTTTGAGGCATATTTCATATTACTTCTCCCTGGGTTCTCATTTCTTTACTTTGTCTTTTCAATCCCCCCCACCCCGCTAATTGAATTGAAGAGGTAATTTGTTGAAAAACATAACAAATTCTTTTTGTGAAATTAAATATGAACTGAATTGCTAATTGCTTGTGCTAATACATGAAAAATCACTTGGCATAGATGCATAAGTTCAATCTGAACTGATTTGCACTGTAACCTCTGGTCCTCAAATTGGGCAAGTGGTTCATATTAGAAGAGTTCTTAACACCCTGAGATGTAGTTTCTCATTCATAGGCATTTCTCATACCTTTTAAAGCAGTTTGTAGACCATATAAGCAAAAAGGGAGAAAGGAAGACATCTCAATAGGTTCTACATTAGCTCATTAAATACTGAAAAAAAATCTATTTTACATGGTGAACTATAAAAAGGTGAAAACTGCAACCCCTAGGCATGTGTTTTAAAACATCCTCATTTAGATGCTAATTTTGATTCTAAGTGTATGACTGGCTTTAAAAAAGCCATTAACAAAGGGCCAGATTACTTAAAAGGCATTATTAGGCGAATATGTATGGCTTTTCTGATACCAAGTGTCCTTTTTATGATTGAATACAACTACACTAAGTAGAATAGGATGAGGATATTTGTTTCAAAAGGAAAAAAAGTCATACAATAGATAAAAAAGAAAAATTGGTAATAACCTTATAGAAATAAAATTACACACATATATGCATATATTTACTATTTTCATCTATATAGTTCCTATATATAGTATATTATATGTCTATATATGTGTATATATGAATATATATGTATGTGTGTATATATGTGTGTAAATACATATAAATATATATATATATATGTTTAATTTTTCCTAAGATAGTGGGATACTTCTTGAGTTCTTTGAAATAAGCAGCATGGTTGCAGTCAACCTCACATAATGTTGAAGGGAGCTTAGAAATATTGCTGTTTAATAATAATTTCATACCCTGCCTTGTGTGTTAATAAAATTCACCATGACAGAAAAAGTGAAATAAGGAAAGTAAGAGACATGAAGGAAAGTGTTATCTCCAGCTGAGATTGAACTCATGACAGGCAAAAATGATGCTATAATGATATTAAAATGAAAACTGTCAGACAGAAAAAGATATAAGTAAATGTATTATGCTGTATAAATTAAGCGAGTGATTGAGGATGGGTAGATGGTTTTATAAGTGCACAATGGTGAAGGAATGCTGAGTTGGCCTTGAATGAGGTTTGGGGCAAACCTCATGCAAATTTCTCTAGAGAAAGTGTCACAAAACTGCCCACTGCTGGGCAATTTTCCTTGGTAATAGACAATTAGGTTCAATTGTGGAAGAGCAGCTACACTGATAAGGAGTTGACATGTATATAGAACTCTGAGGTTTACAATTCCTTTTACATATTTTGCTTCATTTGAGCTGCCCAACAATACTCTAAGATAAGGATTATAGGTATTATTATCCCCGTTTTACAGATGAGGAAGTCAAGGCTCAGAGAGGTTAAGTGACTTGTCTATTCTCATATGTGAATTTTATGTTATTCATCAAAAAATATTATTCTGAGACAGGCTTCATGGGCTTCACCAGACCGCCAAGGGAGGAGGTCTAACACACACACACACACACACACACACACACACACACACACACACACAC